>NC_086444.1:178580653-178880653 GCF_028390025.1 Pseudophryne corroboree | reverse complement strand
TTTTGGCAAATCCTCCCTGAAATTTTTTTGTCGGATTCGGGTGTGTTTTGGATTCGGGTGTTTTTTTACAAAAACCCCTCACAAACAGCTTAAATCATAGAATTTTGGGGTCATTTTGATTCCATAGTATTATTAACCTCAATAACCATAATTTCCACTCATTTTCAGTCTATTCTGAACACCTCACACCTCACAATATTATTTGTAGTCCTAAAATTTGCACCGAGGTCGCTGGATGACTAAGCTAAGCGACCCAAGTGGCCGACACAAACACCTGGCCCATCTAGGAGTGGCACTGCAGTGTCAGACAGGATGGCACTTGAAAAAAATAGTCCCCAAACAGCACATGATGCAAAGAAAAAAAAGAGGTGCACCAAGGTCGCTGGATGGCTAAGCTAAGCGACACAAGTGGCCGACACAAACACCTGGCCCATCTAGGAGTGGCACTGCAGTGTCAGGCAGGATGGCACTTCAAAAAAAAAGTCCCCAAACATCACATGATGCAAAGAAAAATGAAAGAAAAAAGAGGTGCAAGATGGAATTGTCCTTGGGCCCTCCCACCCACCCTTATGTTGTATAAACAGGACATGCACACTTTAACAAACCCATCTTTTCAGCGACAGGGTCTGCCACACAACTGTGACTGAAATGACTGGTTGGTTTGGGCCCCCACCAAAAAAGAAGCAATCAATCTCTCCTTGCACAAACTGGCTCTACAGAGGCAAGATGTCCACCTCCTCCTCATCGTCCGATTCCTCACCCCTTTCACTGTGTACATCCCCCTCCTCACAGATTATTAATTCGTCCCCACTGGAATCCACCATCTCAGATCCCTGTGTACTTTCTGGAGGCAATTGCTGGTGAATGTCTCCACGGAGGAATTGATTATAATTCATTTTGATGAACATCATCTTCTCCACATTATCTGGAAGTAACCTCGTACGCCGATTGCTGACAAGGTGAGCGGCTGCACTAAACACTCTTTCGGAGTACACACTGGAGGGTGGGCAACTTAGGTAAAATAAAGCCAGTTTCTACAAGGGCCTCCAAATTGCCTCTTTTTCCTGCCAGTAAACGTACGGACTGTCTGACGTGCCTACTTGGATGCGGTCACTCATATAATCCTCCACCATTCTTTCAATGGTGAGAGAATCATATGCAGTGACAGTAGACGACATGTCAGTAATCGTTGGCAGGTCCTTCAGTCCGGACCAGATGTCAGCACTCGCTCCAGACTGCCCTGCATCACCGCCAGCGGGTGGGCTCGGAATTCTTAGCCTTTTCCTCGCACCCCCAGTTGCGGGAGAATGTGAAGGAGGAGCTGTTGACGGGTCACGTTCCGCTTGACTTGACAATTTTCTCACCAGCAGGTCTTTGAACCTCTGCAGACTTGTGTCTGCCGGAAAGAGAGATACAACGTAGGTTTTAAATCTAGGATCGAGCACGGTGTATAAAATGTAGTGCTCTGATTTCAACAGATTGACCACCCGTGAATCCTGGTTAAGCGAATTAAGGGCTCCATCCACAAGTCCCACATGCCTAGCGGAATCGCTCTGTTTTAGCCCCTCCTTCAATGTCTCCAGCTTCTTCTGCAAAAGCCTGATGAGGGGAATGACCTCACTCAGGCTGGCAGTATCTGAACTGACTTCACGTGTGGCAAGTTCAAAGGGTTGCAGAACCTTGCACAACGTTGAAATCATTCTCCACTGCGCTTGAGTCAGGTGCATTCCCCCTCCTTTGCCTATATCGTAGGCAGATGTATAGGCTTGAATGGCCTTTTGCTGCTCCTCCATCCTCTGAAGCATATAGAGGGTTGAATTCCACCTCGTTACCACCTTTTGCTTCAGATGATGGCGGGGCAGGTTCAGGAGTGTTTGCTGATGCTCCAGTCTTCGTCACGCGGTGGCTGAATGCCGAAAGTGGCCCACAATTCTTCGGGCCACCGACAGCATCTCTTGCACGCCCCTGTCGTTTTAAAAAAAATTCTGCACCACCAAATTCAATGTATGTGCAAAACATGGGACGTGCTGGAATTTGCCCACATGTAATGCGCGCACAATATTGCTGGCGTTGTCCGATGTCACAAATCCCCAGGAGAGTCCAATTGGGGTAAGCCATTCTACGATGATGTTCCTCAGTTTCCGTAAGTGGTTGTCAGCTGTGTGCCTCTTATGGAAAGCAGTGATACAAAGCGTAGCCTGCCTAGGAACGAGTTGGCGTTTGCGAGATGCTGCTACTGGTGTCGCTGCTCCTGTTCTTGCTGGGGGAGGCAATACATCTACCCAGTGGGCTGTCACAGTCATATAGTCCTGAGTCTGCCCTGCTCCACTTGTCCACATGTCCGTGGTTAAGTGGACATTGGGTACAACTGCATTTTTTAGGACACTGGTGACTCTTTTTCTGACGTCTGTGTACATTCTCGGTATCGCCTGCCTAAAGAAATGGAACCTAGATGGTATTTGGTACCGGGGACACAGTACCTCAAGCAATTCTCTAGTTCCCTGTGAATAAACGGTGGATACCGGACACACATTTAACACCACCGAAGCTGCCAAGACCTGAGTTATCCGCTTTGCAGCAGGATGACTGCTGTGATATTTCATCTTCCTCGCAAAGGACTGTTGGACAGTCAATTGCTTACTGGAAGAAGTACAAGTTGTCTTCCGACTTCCCCTCTGGGATGATGATCGACTCCCAGCAGCAACAACAGCAGCGCCAGCAGCAGTAGGCGTTACACTCAAGGATGCATCGGAGTAATCCCAGGCAGGAGAGGACTCGTCAGACTTGCCAGTGACGTGGTCAGTGGACTGCTTCCGCTGTCATCCAAAGTTTTTGAACTTGTCACTGACTTATGATGAATGCACTGCAGGTGATGTATAAGGGAGGATGTTCCGAGGTGGTTAACGTCCTTACCCCTACTTATTACAGCTTGACAAAGGCAACACACGGCTTGACACCTGTTGTCCGCATTTCTGTTAAAATAATTCCACACCGAAGAGGTGATTTTTTTTTGTAATTTGACCAGGCATGTCAATGGCCATATTCGTCCCACGGACAACAGGTGTCTCCCCGGGTGCCTGACTTAAACAAACCACCTCACCATCAGAATCCTCCTTGTCAATTTCCTCCTCAGCACCAGCAACACCCATATCCTCATCCTGGTGTACTTCAACAGTGACATCTTCAATTTGACTATCAGGAACTGGACTGCGGGTGCTCCTTCCAGCACTTGCAGGGGGCGTACAAATGGTGGAAGGCGCCACCTCTTCCCGTCCAGTGTTGGGAAGGTCAGGCATCGCAACCGACACAATTGGACTCTCCTTGGGGATTTGTGATTTAGAAGAACGCAAGTTCTTTGCTGTGCTTTTGCCAGCTTAAGTCTTTTCATTTTTATAGTGGGAGGATGAGTGCTTCCGTCCTCATGTGAAGCTGACCCACTAGTCATGAGGAACATAGGAGAGGGCCTCAGCCGTTCCTTGCCACTCCGTGTCGTAAATGGCATATTGGCAAGTTTACGCTTCTCCTCAGACGATTTTAATTTTGATTTTTGGGTCATTTTACTGAACTTTTGTTTTTTGGATTTTACATGCTCTCTACTATGACTTTGGGCATCGGCCTTGGCAGACGACGTTGATGGCATTTCATCGTCTCGGCCATGACTAGTGGCAGCAGCTTCAGCACGAGGTGGAAGTGGATCTTGATCTTTCCCTATTTTACCCTCCACATTTTTGTTCTCCATCTTTTAATGTGTGGAATTATATGCCAGTAATATATCAATAGCAATGGCCTACTGTACCGTACTGCTATATATATATACTGGTGGTCAGCAAAACTCTGCACTGTCCTCCTACTATATACTGCGCACAACTACAATGCAGCACAGATATGGATAGTATACTTGACAATAGTGATGTGCACCGGAAATTTTTCGGGTTTTGTGTTTTGGTTTTGGATTCGGTTCCGCAGCCGTGTTTTGGATCGGACGCGTTTTGGCAAAACCTCCCTGAAATTTTTTTGTCGTATTCGGGTCTGTTTTGGATTCGGATGTATTTTTACAAAAACCCCTCAAAAACAGCTTAAATCATAGAATTTGGGGGTCATTTTAATTCCATAGTATTATTAACCTCAATAACCATAATTTCCACTCATTTTCAGTCTATTCTGAACACCTCACACTTCACAATATTATTTGTAGTGATGTGCACCGGAAATTTTTCGGGTTTTGTGTTTTGGTTTTGGGTTCGGTTCCGCGGCCGTGTTTTGGGTTCGGACGCGTTTTGGCAAAACCTCACCGGAAATTTTTTGTCGGATTCGGGTGTGTTTTGGATTCTGGTGTTTTTTTTCAAAAAACACTAAAAAACAGCTTAAATCATAGAATTTGGGGGTCATTTTGATCCCATAGTATTATTAACCTCAATAACCATAATTTCCACTCATTTTCAGTCTATTCTGAACACCTCACACCTCACAATATTATTTTTAGTCCTAAAATTTGCACCGAGGTCGCTGGATGGCTAAGCTAAGCGACACAAGTGGCCGACACAAACACCTGGCCCATCTAGGAGTGGCACTGCAGTGTCAGACAGGATGGCACTTGAAAAAAATAGTCCCCAAACAGCACATGATGCAAAGAAAAAAAGAGGCGCACCAAGGTCGCTGTGCGACTAAGCTAAGCGACACAAGTGGCCGACACAAACACCTGGCCCATCTAGGAGTGACACTGCAGTGTCAGGCAGGATGGCCCTTCAAAAAAATACTCCCCAAACAGCACATGATGCAAAGAAAAATGAAAGAAAAAAAGAGGTGCAAGATGGAATTGTCCTTGGGCCCTCCCACCCACCCTTATGTTGTATAAACAGGACATGCACACTTTAACGAACCCATCATTTCAGCGACAGGGTCTGCCACACGACTGTGACTGAAATGACTGGTTGGTTTGGGCCCCCACCAAAAAAGAAGCAATCAATCTCTCCTTGCACAAACTGGCTCTACAGAGGCAAGATGTCCACCTCATCATCATCGTCCGATTCATCACCCCTTTCACTGTGTACATCCCCCTCCTCACAGATTATTAATTCGTCCCCACTGGAATCCACCATCTCAGGTCCCCGTGTACTTTCTGGAGGCAATTGCTGCTGGTGAATGTCTCCACGGAGGAATTGATTATAATTCATTTTAATGAACATCATCTTCTCCACATTTTCTGGAAGTAACCTCGTACGCCGATTGCTGACAAGGTGAGCGGCTGCACTAAACACTCTTTCGGAGTACACACTGGAGGGAGGGCAACTTAGGTAGAATAAAGCCAGTTTCTGCAAGGGCCTCCAAATTGTCTCTTTTTCCTGCCAGTATACGTACGGACTGTCTGACGTGCCTACTTGGATGTGGTCACTCATATAATCCTCCACCATTCTTTCAATGGTGAGAGAATCATATGCAGTGACAGTAGACGACATGTCAGTAATCGTTGGCAGGTCCTTCAGTCCGGACCAGATGTCAGCACTCGCTCCAGACTGCCCTGCATCACCGCCAGCGGGTGGGCTCGGAATTCTTAGCCTTTTCCTCGCACCCCCAGTTGCGGGAGAATGTGAAGGAGGAGCTGTTGACGGGTCACGTTCCGCTTGACTTGACAATTTTCTCACCAGCAGGTCTTTGAACCCCTGCAGACTTGTGTCTGCCGGAAAGAGAGATACAACGTAGGTTTTAAATCTAGGATCGAGCACGGTGGCCAAAATGTAGTGCTCTGATTTCAACAGATTGACCACCCGTGAATCCTGGTTAAGCGAATGAAGGGCTCCATCCACAAGTCCCACATGCCTAGCGGAATCACTCTGTTTTAGCTCCTCCTTCAATGTCTCCAGCTTCTTCTGCAAAAGCCTGATGAGGGGAATGACCTGACTCAGGCTGGCAGTGTCTGAACTGACTTCACGTGTGGCAAGTTCAATGGGTTGCAGAACCTTGCACAACGTTGAAATCATTCTCCACTGCGCTTGAGACAGGTGCATTCCACCTCCTTTGCCTATATCATGGCCAGATGTATAGGCTTGAATGGCCTTTTGCTGCTCCTCCATCCTCTGAAGCATATAGAGGGTTGAATTCCACCTCGTTACCACCTCTTGCTTCAGATGATGGCAGGGCAGGTTCAGGTATTTTTGGTGGTGCTCCAGTCTTCTGTACGCGGTGCCTGAACGCCGAAAGTGGCCCGCAATTCTTCGGGCCACCGACAGCATCTCTTGCACGCCCCTGTCGTTTTTTAAATAATTCTGCACCCCCAAATTCAAGGTATGTGCAAAACATGGGACGTGCTGGAATTTGCCCAGATGTAATGCACGCACAATATTGCTGGCGTTGTCCGATGTCACAAATCCCCAGGAGAGTCCAATTGGGGTAAGCCATTCTGCGATGATCTTCCTCAATTGCCGTAAGAGGTTTTCAGCTGTGTGCGTATTCTGGAAAGCGGTGATACAAAGCGTAGCCTGCCTAGGAACGAGTTGGCATTTGCGAGATGCTGCTACTGGTGCCGCCGCTGCTGTTCTTGCTGCGGGAGGCAATACATCTACCCAGTGGGCTGTCACAGTCATATAGTCCTGAGTCTGCACTGCTCCACTTGTCCACATGTCCGTGGTTAAGTGGACATTGGGTACAACTGCATTTTTTAGGACACTGGTGAGTCTTTTTCTGAGGTCTGTGTACATTTTCGGTATCGCCTGCCTAGAGAAATGGAACCTAGATGGTATTTGGTACCGGGGACACAGTACCTCAATCAAGTCTCTAGTTGGCTCTGAATTAACGATGGATACCGGAACCACGTTTCTCACCGCCCAGGCTGCCAAGGCCTCAGTTATCCGCTTTGCAGCAGGATGACTGCTGTGATATTTCATCTTCCTCGCAAAGGACTGTTGGACAGTCAGTTGCTTACTGGAAGTAGTACAAGGGGTCTTCCAACTTCCCCTCTGGGATGACGATCGACTCCCAGCAGCAACAACAGCAGCGCCAGCAGCAGTAGGCGTTACACTCAAGGATGCATCGGAGGAATCCCAGGCAGGAGAGGACTCGTCAGACTTGCCAGTGACATGGCCTGCAGGACTATTGGCTTTCCTGGGTAAGGAGGAAATTGACACTGAGGGAGTTGGTGGTGTGGTTTGCAGGAGCTTGCTTACAAGAGGAAGGGATTTACTGGTCAGTGGACTGCTTCCGCTGTCGCCCAAAGTTTTTGAACTTGTCACTGACTTATGATGAATGCGCTGCAGGTGACGTATAAGGGAGGATGTTCCGAGGTGGTTAACGTCCTTACCCCTACTTATTACTACTTATTACAGCTTGACAAAGGCAACACACGGCTTGACACCTGTTGTCCGCATTTGTGTTGAAATAATTCCACACCGAATGTATTTTGACCAGGTATGTCAATGGCCATATTCCTCCCACGGACAACAGGTATCTCCCCGGGTGCCTGACTTAAACAAACCACCTCACCATCAGAATCCTCCTTGTCAATTTCCTCCCCAGCGCCAGCAACACCCATATCCTCATCCTGGTGTACTTCAACACTGACATCTTCAATTTGACTATCAGGAACTGGACTGCGGGTGCTCCTTCCAGCACTTGCAGGGGGCGTGCAAATGGTGGAAGGCGCAAGCTCTTCCCGTCCAGTGTTGGGAAGGTCAGGCAATGCAACCGACACAATTGGACTATCCTTGGGGATTTGTGATTTCGAAGAACGCACAGTTCTTTGCTGTGCTTTTGCCAGCTTAAGTCTTTTCTTTTTTCTAGCGAGAGGATAAGTGCTTCCATCCTCATGTGAAGCTGAACCACTAGCCATGAACATAGGCCAGGGCCTCAGCCGTTCCTTGCCACTCCGTGTCGTAAATGGCATATTGGCAAGTTTACGCTTCTCCTCAGAAGCTTTTAATTTTGATTTTTGAGGCATTTTACTGATCTTTTGTGTTTTGGATTTTACATGCTCTGTACTATGACATTGGGCATCGGCCTTGGCAGACGACGTTGATGGCATTTCATCGTCTCGGCCATGACTAGTGGCAGCAGCTTCAGCACGAGGTGGAAGTGGATCTTGATCTTTCCCTATTTTTTTAACCTCCACATTTTTGTTCTCCATATTTTAATGCACACAACTAAAAGGCACCACAGGTATACAATGTAGATGGATGGATAGTATACTTTATGGATGACGAGTGACGACACAGAGGTAGGTACAGCAGTGGCCTACCGTACTGCTATATACATTATAATGGACCTGGTGGACACTGTCAGCAGACTGCTAAACTACTAGTATAAAAAAAAAGCCACCACAGGTATATAATGTAGATGGATGGATAGTATACTTTATGGATGACGAGTGACGACACAGAGGTAGGTACAGCAGTGGCCTACCGTACTGCTATATACAGTATAATGGACCTGGTGGACACTCAGCAGACTGCTAAACTACTAGTATAAAAAAAAGCCACCAAAGGTATACAATGTAGATGGATGGATAGTATACTTTATGGATGACGAGTGACGACACAGAGGTAGGTACAGCAGTGGCCTACTGTACTGCTATATACAGTATAATGGACCTGGTGGACACTCAGCAGACTGCTAAACTACTAGTATAAAAAAAAAGCTACCACAGGTATACAATGTAGATGGATGGATAATATACTTAATGGATGACGAGTGATGACACAGAGGTAGGTACAGCAGTGGCCTACCGTACTGCTATATACAGTATAATGGACCTGGTGGACACTGTCAGCAGACTGCTAAACTACTAGTATAAAAAAAAGCCACCACAGGTATACAATGTAGATGGATGGACAGTATACTTTATGGATGACGAGTGACGACACAGAGGTAGGTACAGCAGTGGCCTACCGTACTGCTATATACAGTATAATGGACCTGGTGGACACTGTCAGCAGACTGCTAAACTACTAGTATAAATAAAAAGCTACCACAGGTATACAATGTAGATGGATGGATAGTATACTTTATGGATGACGAGTGACGACACAGAGGTAGGTACAGCAGTGGCCTACCGTACTGCTATATACAGTATAATGGACCTGGTGGACACTGTCAGCAGACTGCTAAACTACTAGTATATAAAAAAAGCCACCACAGGTATACAATGTAGATGGATGGACAGTATACTTTATGGATGACGAGTGACGACACAGAGGTAGGTACAGCAGTGGCCTACCGTACTGCTATATACAGTATAATGGACCTGGTGGACACTGTCAGCAGACTGCTAAACTACTAGTATAAAAAAAAGCCACCACAGGTATACAATGTAGATGGATGGATAGTATACTTTATGGATGACGAGTGACGACACAGAGGTAGGTACAGCAGTGGCCTACCGTACTGCTATATACAGTATAATGGACCTGGTGGACACTCAGCAAACTGCTAAACTACTAGTATAAAAAAAAAAAGCCACAGGAGTGTTTTTCAGGCAGACAAACGTATACTGGTGGTCACTGTCAGCAAAACTCTGCACTGTACTCCTGCTATAGCTGCTCCCCAGTCCCCACAATTAAGCAGTGTGAGCACTCAGCACAGATATATCATGCAGCACACTGAGCACAGATATGGTATGGAGCGTTTTTTTCAGGCAGAGAAGAGAACGGATAAAAAACTGGTGGTCACTATCAGCAAAACTCTGCACTGTACTCCTCCTAACAGCTACTCCCCAATCCTCCCCACAATAGTAAAATAAACAAGCAAAGCAATCAGATCAACTGTCTCGTATATAAACGGAAGGACGCCAGCCACGTCCTCTCCCTATCAATCTCAATGCACGTGTGAAAATGGCGGCGACGCGCGGCTGCTTATATAGAAT
This sequence comes from Pseudophryne corroboree, assembly GCF_028390025.1. Classification (NCBI taxonomy): domain Eukaryota; kingdom Metazoa; phylum Chordata; class Amphibia; order Anura; family Myobatrachidae; genus Pseudophryne; species Pseudophryne corroboree. Next base: position 178,870,803 of record NC_086444.1, on the reverse strand, counting down.
CCGAATCTCGTTAGAATCCGACAGCGGGATGATGACGTTCGGGCGCGCTCGGGTTAGCCGAGCCATACGGGAGAATCCGAGTATGGCTCGGACCCGTGTAAAAAGGGTGAAGTTCGGGGGGGTTCGGTTTCCGAGAAACCGAACCCGCTCATCACTAATTGTTTTTAGTCCTAAAATTTGCACCGAGGTCGCTGGATGACTAAGCTAAGCGACCCAAGTGGCCGACACAAACACCTGGCCCATCTAGGAGTGGCACTGCAGTGTCAGACAGGATGGCACTTCAAAAAAATAGTCCCCAAACAGCACATGATGCAAAGAAAAAAAAGAGGTGCACCAAGGTCGCTGGATGGCTAAGCTAAGCGACACAAGTGGCCGACACAAACACCTGGCCCATCTAGGAGTGGCACTGCAGTGTCAGGCAGAATGGCACTTCAAAAAATAGTCCCCAAACAGCACATGATGCAAAGAAAAATTAAAGAAAAAAGAGGTGCAAGATGGAATTGTCCTTGTGCCCTCCCACCCACCCTTATGTTGTATAAACAGGACATGCACACTTTAACAAACCCATCATTTCAGCGACAGGGTCTGCCACACAACTGTGACTGAAATGACTGGTTGGTTTGGGCCCCCACCAAAAAAGAAGCAATCAATCTCTCCTTGCACAAACTGATTGTGCAAGGAGAAATTGATTATAATTCATTTTGATGAACATCATCCTCTCCACATTTTCTGGAAGTAATCTCGTACGCCGATTGCTGACAAGGTGAGCGGCTGCACTAAACACTCTTTCGGAGTACACACTGGAGGGTGGGCAACTTAGGTAAAAAAAAAGCCAGTTTCTGCAATGGCCTCCAAATTGCCTCTTTTTCCTGCCAGTAAACGTACGGACTGTCTGACATGCCTATTTGGATGCGGTCACTCATATAATCCTCCACCATTCTTTCAATGGTGAGAGAATCATATGCAGTGACAGTAGACGACATGTCAGTAATCGTTGGCAGGTCCTTCAGTCCGGACCAGATGTCAGCACTCGCTCCAGACTGCCCTGCATCACTGCCAGCGGGTGGGCTCGGAATTCTTAGCCTTTTCCTCGCACCCCCAGTTGCGGGAGAATGTGAAGGAGGAGCTGTTGACGGGTCACGTTCCGCTTGACTTGACAATTTTCTCACCAGCAGGTCTTTGAACCTCTGCAGACTTGTGTCTGCCGGAAAGAGAGATACAACGTAGGTTTTAAATCTAGGATCGAGCACGGTGGCCAAAATGTAGTGCTCTGATTTCAACAGATTGACCACCCGTGAATCCTGGTTAAGCGAATTAAGGGCTCCATCCACAAGTCCCACATGCCTAGCGGAATCGCTCTGTTTTGGCTCCTCCTTCAATGTCTCCAGCTTCTTCTGCAAAAGCCTGATGAGGGGAATGACCTGACTCAGGCTGGCAGTATCTGAACTGACTTCACGTGTGGCAAGTTCAAAGGGTTGCAGAACCTTGCACAACGTTGAAATCATTCTCCACTGCACTTGAGTCAGGTGCATTCCCCCTCCTTTGCCTATATCGTAGGCAGATGTATAGGCTTGAATGGCCTTTTGCCGCTCCTCCATCCTCTGAAGCATATAGAGGGTTGAATTCCACCTCGTTACCACCTCTTGCTTCAGATGATGGCAGGGCAGGTTCAGGAGTGTTTGCTGGTGCTCCAGTCTTCGGCACGCGGTGGCTGAATGCCGAAAGTGGCCCGCAATTCTTCGGACCACCGACAGCATCTCTTGCACGCCCCTGACGTTTTTTAAATAATTCTGCACCACCAAATTCAATGTATGTGCAAAACATGGGACGTGCTGGAATTTGCCCAATATTGCTGGCGTTGTCCGATGTCACAAATCCCCAGGAGAGTCCATTTGGGGTAAGCCATTCTGCGATGATTATCCTCAGTTTCCGTAAGAGATTGTCAGCTGTGTGCCTCTTCTGGAAAGTGGTGATACAAAGCGTAGCCTGCCTAGGAACGAGTTGGCGTTTGTGAAATGCTGCTACTGGTGCCGCCGCTGCTGTTCTTGCTGCGGTAGGCAATACATCTACCCAGTGGGCTGTCACAGTCATATAGTCCTGAGTCTGCCCTGCTCCACTTGTCCACATGTCCGTGGTTAAGTGGACATTGGGTACAACTGCATTTTTTAGGACACTGGTGACTCTTTTTCTGAGGTCTGTGTACATTTTCGGTATCGCCTGCCTAGAGAAATGGAACCTAGATGGTATTTGGTACAGGGGACACAGTATCTCAATCAAGTCTGTAGTTGCCTGTGAATTAACAGTGGATAACGGAAACACGTTTCTCACCGCCCAGGCTACCAAGGCCTGAGTTATCCGCTTTGCAGCAGGATGACTGCTGTGATATTTCATCTTCCTTACAAAGGACTGTTGTACTATTTCCAGTAAGCAATTGACTGTCCAAGTGGTCTTCCGACTTCCCCTCTGGGATGACGATCGACTCCCAGCAGCAACAACAGCAGCGCCAGCAGCAGGAGGCGTTACACTCAAGGATGCATCAGAGGAATCCCAGGCAGGAGAGGACTCGTCAGACTTGACAGTGACATGGCCTGCAGGACTATTGGCTTTCCTGTGTAAGGAGGAAATTGACACTGAGGGAGTTGGTGGTGTGGTTTGCAGGAGCTGAGTTACAAGAGGAAGGGATTTAGTTGTCAGTGGACTGCTTCCGCTGTCATCCAAAGTTTTTGATCTTGCCACTGACTTATGATGAATGCACTGCAGGTGATGTATAAGGGAGGATGTTCCGGGGTGGTTAACGTCCTTACCCCTACTTATTACAGCTTGACAAAGTCAACACACGGCTTGACACCTGTTGTCCGCATTTGTGTTAAAATAATTCCACACCGAAGAGGTGATTTTTTTTTGTAATTTGACCAGGCATGTCAATGGCCATATTCGTCCCATGGACAACAGGTGTCTCCCCGGGTGCCTGACTTAAACAAACCACCTCACCATCAGAATCCTCCTTGTCAATTTCCTCCTCAACGCCAGCAACACCCATATCCTCATCCTGGTGTACTTCAAGAGTGACATCTTCAATTTGACTATCAGGAACTGGACTGCGGGTGCTCCTTCCAGCACTTGCAGGTGGCGTGCAAATGGTGGAAGGCGCCACCTTTTCCCGTCCAGTGTTGGGAAGGTCAGGCATCGCAGCCAACACAATTGGACTCTCCTTTGGGATTTGTGATTTAGAAGAACGCACAGTTCTTTCCTGTGCTTTTGCCAGCTTAAGTGTTTTCATTTTTCTAGCGAGAGGATGAATGCTTCCATCCTCATGTGAAGCTGAACCACTAGCCATGAACATAGGCCAGGGCCTCAGCCGTTCCTTGCCACTCCGTGTCGTAAATGGCATATTGGCAAGTTTACGCTTCTCCTCAGACGCTTTTAATTTTGATTTTTGGGTCATTTTACTGAACTTTTGTTTTTTGGATTTGACATGCTCTCTACTATGACATTGGGCATCGGCCTTGGCAGACGACGTTGATGGCATTTCATCGTCTCGGCCATGACTAGTGGTAGCAGCTTCAGCACGAGGTGGAAATGGATCTTGATCTTTCCCTATTTTACCCTCCACATTTTTGTTCTCCATTTTTTAATGTGTGGAATTATATGCCAGTATCAATAGCAATGGCCTACTACTATATATACTGCGCACAACTGAAATGCACCACAGGTATGGATGGATAGTATACTTGACGACACAGAGGTAGGTAGAGCAGTGGCCTACTGTACCGTACTGCTATATATTATATACTGGTGGTCAGCAAACTGTGCAAAACTTAAATGCACCACAGGTATGGATGGATAGTATACTTGACGACACAGAGGTAGGTAGAGCAGTGGCCTACTGTAACGTACTGCTATATATTATATACTGGTGGTCAGCAAACTGTGCAAAACTGAAATGCACCACAGGTATGGATGGATAGTATACTTGACGACACAGAGGTAGGTAGAGCAGTGGCCTACTGTACCGTACTGCTATATATTATGTACTGGTGGTCAGCAAACTGTGCAAAACTTAAATGCACCACAGGTATGGATGGATAGTATACTTGACGACACAGAGGTAGGTAGAGCAGTGGCCTACTGTACCGTACTGCTATATATTATATACTGGTGGTCAGCAAACTGTGCAAAACTGAAATGCACCACAGGTATGGATGTAGTATACTTGACGACACAGAGGTAGGTAGAGCAGTGGCCTACTGTACCGTACTCCTATATATTATATACTGGTGGTCAGCAAAATTATGCACTGTACTCCTACTATATACTACAATGCAGCACAGATATGGAGCGTTTTTCAGGCAGAGAACGTATAATACTGGTGGTCACTGGTCAGCAAAACTCTGCACTGTACTCCTCCTATATAATACTGCTGGTCCCCAGTCCCCACAATAAAGCAATGTGAGCACAGATATATGCAGCACACTGAGCACAGATATGGAGCGTTTTTCAGGCAGACAACGTATAATACTGGTGGTCACTGGTCAGCAAAACTCTGCACTGTACTCCTCCTATATAATATACTGCTGGTCCCCAGTCCCCACAATAAAGCAGTGTGAGCACAGATATATGCAGCACACTGAGCACAGATATGGAGCGTTTTTCAGGCAGACAACGTATAATACTGGTGGTCACTGGTCAGCAAAACTCTGCACTGTACTCCTCCTATATAATATACTGGTGGTCCCCAGTACCCACAATAAAGCAGTGTGAGCACAGATATATGAAGCACACTGAGCACAGATATGGAGCGTTTTTCAGGCAGACAACATATACTGGTGGTCACTGGTCAGCAAAACTCTGCACTGTACTCCTCCTATATAATATACTGGTGGTCCCCAGTCCCCACAATAAAGCAGTGTGAGCACACATATATGCAGCACACTGAGCACAGATATGGAGCGTTTTTCAGGCAGACAACGTATACTGGTGGTGGTCACTGGTCAGCAAAACTCTGCACTGTACTCCTCCTATATAATACTGCTGGTCCCCAGTCCCCACAATAAAGCAGTGTGAGCACAGATATATGCAGCACACTGAGCACAGATATGGAGCGTTTTTTCAGGCAGACAACGTATAATACTGGTGGTCACTGGTCAGCAAAACTCTGCACCGTACTCCTCCTATAATACTGCTGGTCCCCAGAATAAAGATATGCAGCCCCCTGAAACAAAGTGAGAGGATGCCAGTCACGTCCTCTCACTATCATTTCCAATGCACGAATGAAAAATGGCGGCGATGCGCGGCTCCTTATATAGAATCCGAATCTCGCGAGAATCCGACAGCGGGATGATGACGTTCGGGCGCGCTCGGGTTAACCGAGCCATACGGGAGAATCCGAGTATGCCTCGGACCCGTGTAAAATGGGTGAAGTTCGGGGGGGTTCAGTTTCCGAGGAACCGAACCCGCTCATCTCTACTTGACAACACAGAGGTAGAGCATTGGACTACTGTACCATACTGCTATATATATATACACTGGTGGTCAGCAAAATTGTGCACTGTCCTCCTGCTATATACTGCGCACAACTACAATGCAGAACAGATATGGATAGTATATTTGATGACATAGAGGAGAAGCAATGGACTACTGTACCGTACTGCTATATATATATATACTGGTGGTCAGCAAAATTCTGCACTGTCCTCCTACTATATACTGCGCACAACTACAATGCAGCACATATATGGATAGTATACTTGACGAAACAGAGGTAGAGCAATGGACTACTGTACCGTACTGCTATATATATATATATATATATATACTGGTGGTCAGAAAAATTCTGCACTGTCCTCCTACTATATACTGCGCACAACTACAATGCAGCACAGATATGGATAGTATACTTGACGACACACAGGTAGAACAATGGACTATTGTACCGTACTGCTATATATATATATATATACTGGTGGTCAGCAAAATTCTGCACTGTCCTCCTACTATAAACTGCGCACAACTACAATGCAGCACAGATATGGATAGTATACTTGACGACACAGAAGTAGAGCAATGGACTACTGTATCGTACTGCTATATATATATATATATATATATATATATACTGGTGGTCAGCAAAATTCTGCACTGTCCTCCTACAATGCAGCACAGATATGGAGCGTTTTCAAGCAGAGAACGTAGATATTTGCAGCACACTGAGCACAGATATTTGCAGCACACTGAGCACAGATATTTGCAGCACAGTGAACACAGAAACTGAGAGAACACAGCCACGTCCTCTCGCTATCATCTCCAAAGCACGAGTGAAAATGGCGGCGACGCACGGCTCCTTATATAGAATACGAATCTCATGAGAATACGACAGCAGGATGATGACGTTCGGGCGCGCTCGGGTTAACCGAGCAAGGCGGGAAGATCCGAGGCTGCCTCGGAACCGTGTAAAATAGGTGAAGTTCGGGGGGGTTCGTGTCTCGAGGAACCAAACCCGCTCATCTCTAGTCTCTACAATCTGCATTTATGTGAATTGACCTTACCTCTGCCAGCTTAATAAATTATTTTAAAGCTAAAGGACGATTTCCATTGCGATCATCAGCGATGCATCTGATAGAGAAGATCGAGGCTGAGACTACCAGGTAGGGAGATACTCACTCACCCAACTACGCTCACATTCCCGTACTTGCCCCTGGTACGACATTACATGTACAGTAGTTTAATTTGGACCACATGGCCTGCCTGGTAGTGATATCACTTTTTATAGCAACAATATTAACACAAGGTCCCAAAGGTCAAAGCGCAACAAAAAAACAAAAAACATTACACTGTTCAACACTTAAGTCACGTAATCGGTCAGGCAGAGATGTACCTCACTGCCGGTAACCTCAGAGTACCATGTGTAAAACGTGGCACTGGTGCTCCCGAACTGTGCATCTCATGTGGAACGCAAAACTGGATACAGGTTGAGTATCCCATATCCAAATATTCCGAAATACGGAATTTTCCGAAATACGGACTTTTTTGAGTGAGAGTGAGATAGTGAAACCTTTGTTTTTTGATGGCTCAATGTACACAAACATTGTTTAATACGCAAAGTTATTAATAATATTGTATTAAATGACCTTCAGGCTGTGTATATAAGGTGTATATGAAACATAAATGAAATGTGTGTATGTATGTACACACATATTGTTTAATGCACAAAGTTATAAAAAATATTGGCTAAAATTACCTTCAGGCTGTGTGTTTAGGGTGTATATGTAACATAAATGCATTCTGTGCTTAGATTTAGGTCCCATCATCATAAGATCTCATTATGGTATCTAATTATTCCAAAATACGGAAAAATCCAATATCCAAAATACCTCTGGTCCCAAGCATTTTGGATAAGGGATACTCAACCTGTATATGCAGCTAGCTCCTCCTGTGGAATGCAACAACTTCTAATTAGAGATGTGCGGCTGGCACTTTTCGTGTTTTGTATTTTGGTTCTAATTCCATTTTCGTGTTTTTGTTTTGGCTTGTTTTTGCCAAAACCACCCTTTCGGGTTTGGTTTTGGATCTGGATGATTTAAAAAAAAACAAAACATAAAAACAGCTAAAATCACAGAATTTTGGGGTAATTTTGCTCCTACAGTATTATTAACCTCAATAACAATCATTTCCGCTCATTTCCAGTCTATTCTGAACACCTCACATCTCATAATATTGTTTTTAGGCCTAAAAGTTACACCAAGGTGGCTGTATGACTAAGCTAAACGACACAAGTGTGCAGCACAAACACCTGGCCCATCTAGGAGTGGCACTGCAGTTACAGACAGGATGGCACACAAAAAAACTAGTCCCCTAACAGCACATGATGCAAAGAAGAAAAAGAGGTGCAATGAGGTAGCTGGATGGCCAAGCTAAGTGACACAAGTGTGCGGCACAAAACACCTGGCCCATCTAGGAGTGGCACTGCAGTTGCAGACAGGATTGCACACAAAAAACTAGTCCCCAAACAGCACATGATGCAAAGAAGAAAAAGAGGTGCAAGATGGAATTGTCCTTGGGCCCTCCCACCCACCCTTATGTTGTATAAACAGGACATGCACACTTTAAAAAACCTATCATTTCAGTGACAGGGTCTGCCACACAACTGTGGCTGAAATGACTGGTTTGTTTGGGACCCCACCAAAAAAGAAGCAATCAATCTCCCCTTGCACAAACTGGCTCTACAGAGGCAAGATGTCCACCTCATCATCATCCTCCGATTCCTCACCCCTTTCACCGTGTACATCTTCCTCACTGAGTATTAATTCGTCCCCACTGGAATCCACCATCACAGGTTCCTGTGTACTGTCTGGAGGCAATTGCTGGTACAGGTCTTCCCGGAAGACTTTATAATTCATTTTGATGAACATCATCTTCTCCACATTTTGTGGAAGTAACCTCCTACGCCCATCGCTGACAAGGTTACCGGTTACACTAAACACTCTTTCGGAGTACACACTGGAGGGGGGGGGGGCAACTTAGGTAAAATAAAGCCAGTTTGAGCAAGGGCCTCCAAATTGCCTCTTTTTCCTGCCAGTATACGTACGGACTGTCTGACATGCCTTCTTGGATGCTGTCACTCATATAATCTTCCACCATTCTTTCAATGGTGACAGAATCATATGCAGTGACAGTAGACATGTTAGTAATCGTTGGCAGGTCCTTCAGTCCGGATCAGATGTCAGCTTTCGCTCCTGACTTCCCTGCATCACCGCCAGCGGGTGGGCTAGGAAATGTTATCCTTTTCCTTGCAGCCCCAGTGGCGGGAGAAATTGAAGGAGGAGCTGTTGACGTGTCACGTTCCGCTTGAGTTGACAATTTACTAACCAGCAGGTTTTTGCACCTCTGCATACTTGTGTCTGCTGGAAAGAGAGATACAACGTAGGCTTTAAACCTAGGATCGAGCATGGTGGCCAAACTGTAGTGCTCTGATTTCAAAAGACTGACCACCCTTGAATCCTGGCAAAGCGAATGAAGGGCTCCATCCACAAGTCCCACATACTTTGCGGAATCGCTCCGTCTTAGCTCCTCCATCAATTTATCCAGCTGCTTCTGCAAAAGCCTGATGAGGGGAATGACCTGACTCAAGCTGGCAGTGTCTGAACTGACTTCACGTGTGGCAAGTTCGAAGGGTTGGAGAACCTTGCACAAGACGGAAATCATTCTCCACTGCGCTTGAGTCAGGTGCATTCCCCCTCCTTTGCCTATATCATAGGTGGATGTATAGGCTTAAATGGCCGTTTGCTGCTCCTCCATCCTCTGAATCATATAGAGTGTTGAATTTAACCTCGTTACCACCTCTTGCTTCAGTTGATGGCGGGGCAGGTTCAGGAGTGTTTGCTGGCGCTCCAGTCTTCGGCACACAGTGGCAGAATGACGAAAGTGGCCCGCAATTTTACGGGCCACCAACAGCATCTCCTGCACACCCCTCTTATTTTAAAAAAAATTCTGCACCACCAAATTAATTGTATGTGCAAAACATGGGACATGCAGGAATTTGCCCAGTTGTAATGCACGCATAATATTGGTGGTGTTGTTCGATATCACAAATCCCCAGGAGAGTCCAATTGGGGTAAGCCATTCAGCGATGATGTTCCTCAGTTTCCGTAAGAGGTTGTCAGCTGTGTGCCTCTTATGGAAAGCGGTGATACATAGCGTAGCCTGCCTAGGAATGAGTTGGCGTTTGAAAGATGCTGCTACTGGTGCCACTGCGGGAGGCCATACATCTACCCAGTGGGCTCTTACAGTCGTATAGTCTTAGTCTGCCCTGTTCCACTTGTCCACATGTCCGTGGTTAAGTGAACACTGGATACAACCGCATTTTTTAGGACACTGGTGACTTTTTTTCTGACGTCTGTGTAGATTCTCGGTATCGCCTGCCTAGAGAAGTGGTACCTAGATGGGATTTGATACCGGGGACACAGTACCTCAAACAAATCTTTAAGTGACTCTGAACTAATGGTGGATACCGGACGCACCTCTAACACCAACATAGCTGTCAAGGCCTCAGTTATCCGCTTTGCAAAAGGATGACTGCTGTCATATTTCATCTTCCTCACAAAGGACTGTTGGACAGTTAATTGCTTACTGGAAGTAGTACAAGTGGTCTTCCGACTTCCCCTCTGGGATGACGATCGACTCTCAGCAGCAACAACAGCAGCGGCAGCAACAGCAGGGGTACCACTCAAGGATCCTATGGAGGAATCCCGGTTAGGAGAGGACTCCTCAGTCTTGACAGTGACATGGCCTGCAGGACTACGGACGTTCCTGACTGAGGAGGAAGTTGACGTTGAGGGAGTTGGTGGTGTGGCTTGCAGGAGCTTGGGTACAGGAGGAAGAAGGGATTTAGGTGTCAGTGGACTGCTTATGCTCTTACCCAAAGTTTCTGAACTTGACAGTGACTTCTGATGAATGCGCAGCAGGTGACGTATAAGGGAGGATGTTCCTAGGCGGTTAAGATCCTTACCTCTACTTATTACAGATTGACAGAGGCAACAGATGGCTTGACACCTGTTGTCCGTATTTGAGGAGAAATAATTCCACAATGAAGAGGTGGCTTTTTTGGAAGTTTGCCCAGGCATCACAATGGGCTTCTTCGTCCCAAGGAAACAGGTGTCTCCCCCGGTGCCTGACTTAAACAAACCACATAACCATATCCTCATCCTGGTGTACTTCAACAGTGACATCTTCAGATTGAATATCAGGAACTGGACTGTGGGTGCTCCTTCCAGCACTTGCAGGGGGCGTACAAATGGTGGAAGGAGCCACCTTTTCATGTCCAGTGTTGGGAAGGTCAGGCATCACTTGGACTCTTCTTGGGGATTTGTGATACCATCTCAGAGCGCATAGTTCTTTTCTGTGCTCTTTCCGGCTTATCTCTTTTAATTTTTCTAGCGGGAGGATGAGGGCTTCCATCGTCATGAACATAGGCCAGGGCCTCAGCCGTTCCTTGCCACTGCGTGGCGTAAATGGCATATTGGCAAGTTTACGTTTCTCCTCAGATGATTACATTTCTTTTTTTGGTTCTTTTTACTGAACTTTGGCTTTCACACGCCCTCTATTATCATATTGGGCATCGGCCTTGGCAGACGACGTTGATGGTATTTTATCGTCTATGTCATGGCTAGTGGCAGCAGCTTCAGCACTAGGAGGAAGTGGTTTTTCTTGATCTTTCTCTATTTTATCCTCAACATTTTTGTTCTCCATTATTTTTGGGCGTTATACGAGACAATATGCGTCACAGGAATGACTGGAATTACTGATGACACAGGACACACACTGCCACTGGTCTGATGCAGTCCAACAGGTTGTTAATAATAATATAATTGTAATTTGTTATACTGCAGCAGTGGATATATATATATATATATAGCAGCAGCGTATATCGTCACTGGAATTACTGATGACACAGGACACACACTACCACTGGTCTGATGCAGCCCAACAGGTTGTTAATAATAATATAATAGTAATTTTTTATACTGCAGCAGTGGATATATATATATAGCAGCAGCGTATATCATCACTGGAATTACTGATGACACAGGACACACACTACCACTGGTCTGATGTAGCCCAACAGGTTGTTAATAATAATAATATAATTGTAATTTGTTATACTGCAGCAGGGGATATATACAGCAGCAGCATATATCGTCACTGGAAATAATGATGACACAGGACACTACCAGTGGTCTGATGCAGCCCAACAGGTTGTTAATAATAATAATATAATTGTAATTTGTTATACTGCAGCAGTGGATATATATAGCAGTAGCGTATATCGTCACTGGAATTACTGATGACACAGGACACTGGATATATGGCAGAAGAGAACACCAACACTGTGAATGGCTGGACTCATACAGCACAATACACTGACTAATCTGGACTGGGCTGCACAACACAGCCCCACTTTATACAGCTACACTGGATATATGGCAGCAGAGAACACCAACACTGTGACTGCCTAGACTGATGAAGAACAATACACTGAGTGACTACACTGGAGTGGTCTGCACAACACAGCCTCACTTTACAGCTACACTGGATATATGGCAGCAGAGAACACCAACACTGTGACTGCCTGGACTGATGCAGCACAATACACTGAGTGACTACACTGGAATGGTCTGCACAACACAGCACCACTTATACAGCTACAATGGATATATGAACTGGACGGAGCAGTACAACACTTGTCACCCAACTTTCCCGTCCCAATAAACAGACACTGAGCACACTGAATACACATCCTCTCACTCTCCGAGACTGGAGTGAAAATGGCCCTTATATAGAATCCAAATCCCGTGAGAATTTCAACAGCGGGATGATGACATTTTGCCGAGTTCGGGTTTCCGAGTCAAGAGGGAAAATCCGAGCCTGGCTTGGATCCGGACTCGGAAGGCAAAGTTCGGGGGGTTCGGTTCTCTGAGAACTGAACCCGCTCATCTCTACTTCTAATGCAGCTACCAGTTAGCAAGCAACATCAGTGCACATGTGCAGACCAGAAGGGACCATATGGTAGCACTGATCCGAAGTTTTGAATGACCAGCTAAACTACAGGAATAATTTATTAAACTCTGAATACCCCAAACAGGAGTTAAAGGGAATGTCTCATATCAGCACATCCCTAGGCATACACCTTTCTTGCAAACTCAATGTGATATTACTATATTACTCAATGTGATATTACTAGAGCGTGCACAGGACCATTTTTGCTGGATTTGGATTTGGCCCTGATTCGTCACACGGCTTTGTATTTGGTTTTTGCCAAACCACCGTGACTGGTTTTGTTTTTTTGTTTTCAAAAATTGACAAACAAAACTAAAATCACATAATTTGGGCATTTTTTTCTTCCATGGGGGTGATTCAGACATGATCGTAGATGTGCTAAATTTAGCACATCTACGATCAGATTCTCTGACATGCTAGGGGACAACTAGCACAGGGCTAGTCCGCAGCCATTTTTATGATCACATCGGCTGCGTGTGATGTCACGCAGTCGCCTCGACTACGCCCTGTTTCCTTGTTGCCGGCACCGCTTTGAAGCCCCGTCCCTGCATTAACCCGTCTCCGCCTGCACATGAGCCCGCATCCTCTTAGCAATTTTTGCCGTTGGATTGCTTATTGCGATTAAGATCCAACCTGAATCAGGCCCTATGTGCACAATATAAAATATACATCACAATATTAGATGCCACTAAGTGAGCAAAACTGCCGGCAAATGGTAGTAATAACATTTTTCTCATGTAACAGTTTTAAATATTAAGTGAAATCATATTTCCCTTAGGTTAGTCATGTAAAAGACAAGGGCCTCAAACCAGAAATAACAAGTCTTATCCGGTCTGGTGGGTTGTGTGAGGTCATGCTGTGATGTCATAATGGCAACTGCCTATATCAGGACTGTGCTGTTGCTGTCTCTTGCATATGCTTTCAGAGGCCTGGCACGGCATAGCACACTAGTAGAAGGTTAGTGACTGGACAAAGATAAGAGCAGCTTAGTTCGAATCGTCGGCAGACTTTTAGCATGACTATAATATATGACTTATGACCTTGGGGATAGCATAGTATTGGATAAAAACAAAATCTCACACCTACTGGGACAGTGCCGTTAGTTAACATCCACAAGCGGCTGCAAATGGGCCATTGGAGATATTTGAAGAGCGCTATCTAGATGGGCCTATAATGTTCCTAATGATATCCTTTATGTGCAGCTGCACCTATGACATCTCCTTGGAGTTGTTTGGTGAGCATATAATTTAGCAAATTAAATCCTTTACTCTCTCAAGCTCTACCTGCCTAAATCCCAGTGTGCCAGTGTTGCAGGCTGATTCATTTTTATTAATGTGCAGAGATGTAAGAGGATTATATTGTGCTTTAATTATTACTTTTGTTTTTATCTAATACTATATACAGATGTAGCCATGCTGATCATGGCTACATCTGAGGGAAACGTGCACCCTCGACGCAGCTATGCGCGCCTGTGCCTAGCTGTGCCGAGCTGCGGCATTTGCCGCTCCCATCCATGTGAATGGGGCACACACACGTCTCAGACGTCCAGACATATGCGGTGCAGCTAACAAGGCGCAATCGCCATAAAATGTAGCCACGACGAGAATGGTTACATTTGTACAGTTGTAATCCCTGTTAGCGTCAGAAATTAATGCTATGGTGGTTATGACTCTCCCCCTCCCCCCCCCCCCTCACTCCCACTCATCTCTTGCTCTCTTTTTTCACTCTCTCACCATTGACGTATAGGTGCGTTTCTCTCCGGCCGGGTAAATAGGTCAAAATAGCAGATTTGAGGCGACAGAAGGGATGACTGGGTTAGGCAAGGTTAGTTGGTGGGCGGGTGGTCTGGGCAAACTCTGCATAGTCTCTTAATGCCTAGAGGGACGGGCAGTCCTTCAGCCATGGGTCCCCAGAGGTTTCCTCCACAAGGGGGTTTTTCCTCTCCTGAGTGCTGAAGGATGACTCTTCATGAGTCATGAGGCTCCCACCATCTTGTTCCTCTTATAGGACGAGATTGTAAGATTACTAGACCAATCTGAAATTCCCTATTTTAGAATGCAGAGTAAATAATAATATTAATAATTACAAAATAATAATAATAATAATAATAATAATAATAATAATAATAATAATCATCATCATCATCATCATCATAAGAAGAAGACAAAGAAGAAGACGAAGAAGAAGAATAAGAAGAAGTAGAACAAAAACAGGCTAAATTTTACTTAAAATAAAAACAGACATTTATTTTTTAAATATATTTTGCTTGAAGTTGTCTTTATAAATAAATTCTCTCAAAAGTAGAGATGAGCGCCTGAAATTTTTCGGGTTTTGTGTTTTGGTTTTGGGTTCGGTTCCGCGGCCGTGTTTTGGGTTCGAACGCGTTTTGGCAAAACCTCACCGAATTTTTTTTGTCGGATTCGGGTGTGTTTTGGATTCGGGTGTTTTTTTCAAAAAACACTAAAAAACAGCTTAAATCATAGAATTTGGGGGTCATTTTGATCCCAAAGTATTATTAACCTCAAAAACCATAATTTACACTCATTTTCAGTCTATTCTGAATACCTCACACCTCACAATATTATTTTTAGTCCTAAAATTTGCACCGAGGTCGCTGTGTGAGTAAGATAAGCGACCCTAGTGGCCGACACAAACACCGGGCCCATCTAGGAGTGGCACTGCAGTGTCACGCAGGATGTCCCTTCCAAAAAACCCTCCCCAAACAGCACATGACGCAAAGAAAAAAAGAGGCGCAATGAGGTAGCTGTGTGAGTAAGATTAGCGACCCTAGTGGCCGACACAAACACCGGGCCCATCTAGGAGTGGCACTGCAGTGTCACGCAGGATGGCCCTTCCAAAAAACCCTCCCCAAACAGCACATGACGCAAAGAAAAAAAGAGGCGCAATGAGGTAGCTGTGTGAGTAAGATTAGCGACCCTAGTGGCCGACACAAACACCGGGCCCATCTAGGAGTGGCACTGCAGTGTCACGCAGGATGTCCCTTCCAAAAAACCCTCCCCAAACAGCACATGTCGCAAAGAAAAAAAGAGGCGCAATGAGGTAGCTGTGTGAGTAAGATTAGCGACCCTAGTGGCCGACACAAACACCGGGCCCATCTAGGAGTGGCACTGCAGTGTCACGCAGGATGTCCCTTCCAAAAAACCCTCCCCAAACAGCACATGACGCAAAGAAAAAAAGAGGCGCAATGAGGTAGCTGACTGTGTGAGTAAGATTAGCGACCCTAGTGGCCGACACAAACACCGGGCCCATCTAGGAGTGGCACTGCAGTGTCACGCAGGATGTCCCTTCCAAAAAACCCTCCCCAATCAGCACATGATGCAAAGAAAAAGAAAAGAAAAAAGAGGTGCAAGATGGAATTGTCCTTGGGCCCTCCCACCCACCCTTATGTTGTATAAACAAAACAGGACATGCACACTTTAACCAACCCATCATTTCAGTGACAGGGTCTGCCACACGACTGTGACTGATATGACGGGTTGGTTTGGACCCCCCCCAAAAAAGAAGCAATTAATCTCTCCTTGCACAAACTGGCTCTACAGAGGCAAGATGTCCACCTCATCTTCACCCTCCGATATATCACCGTGTACATCACCCTCCTCACAGATTATCAATTCGTCCCCACTGGAATCCACCATCTCAGCTCCCTGTGTACTTTGTGGAGGCAATTGCTGCTGGTCAATGTCTCCGCGGAGGAATTGATTATAATTCATTTTAATGAACATCATCTTCTCCACATTTTCTGGATGTAACCTCGTACGCCGATTGCTGACAAGGTGAGCGGCGGCACTAAACACTCTTTCGGAGTACACACTTGTGGGAGGGCAACTTAGGTAGAATAAAGCCAGTTTGTGCAAGGGCCTCCAAATTGCCTCTTTTTCCTGCCAGTATAAGTACGGACTGTGTGACGTGCCTACTTGGATGCGGTCACTCATATAATCCTCCACCATTCTATCAATGTTGAGAGAATCATATGCAGTGACAGTAGACGACATGTCCGTAATCGTTGTCAGGTCCTTCAGTCCGGACCAGATGTCAGCATCAGCAGTCGCTCCAGACTGCCCTGCATCACCGCCAGCGGGTGGGCTCGGAATTCTGAGCCTTTTCCTCGCACCCCCAGTTGCGGGAGAATGTGAAGGAGGAGATGTTGACAGGTCGCGTTCCGCTTGACTTGACAATTTTGTCACCAGCAGGTCTTTCAACCCCAGCAGACCTGTGTCTGCCGGAAAGAGAGATCCAAGGTAGGCTTTAAATCTAGGATCGAGCACGGTGGCCAAAATGTAGTGCTCTGATTTCAACAGATTGACCACCCGTGAATCCTTGTTAAGCGAATTAAGGGCTGCATCCACAAGTCCCACATGCCTAGCGGAATCGCTCCCTTTTAGCTCCTTCTTCAATGCCTCCAGCTTCTTCTGCAAAAGCCTGATGAGGGGAATGACCTGACTCAGGCTGGCAGTGTCTGAACTGACTTCACGTGTGGCAAGTTCAAAGGGCATCAGAACCTTGCACAACGTTGAAATCATTCTCCACTGCACTTGAGACAGGTGCATTCCACCTACTATATCGTGCTCAATTGTATAGGCTTGAATGGCCTTTTGCTGCTCCTCCAACCTCTGAAGCATATAGAGGGTTGAATTCCACCTCGTTACCACTTCTTGCTTCAGATGATGGCAGGGCAGGTTCAGTAGTTTTTGGTGGTGCTCCAGTCTTCTGTACGTGGTGCCTGTACGCCGAAAGTGTCCCGCAATTTTTCTGGCCACCGACAGCATCTCTTGCACGCCCCTGTCGTTTTTTAAAAAATTCTGCACCACCAAATTCAAGGTATGTGCAAAACATGGGACGTGCTGGAATTTGCCCATATTTAATGCACACACAATATTGCTGGCGTTGTCCGATGCCACAAATCCACAGGAGAGTCCAATTGGGGTAAGCCATTCCGCGATGATCTTCCTCAGTTGCCGTAAGAGGTTTTCAGCTGTGTGCGTATTCTGGAAAGCGGTGATACAAAGCGTAGCCTGCCTAGGAAAGAGTTGGCGTTTGCGAGATGCTGCTACTGGTGCCGCCGCTGCTGTTCTTGCGGCGGGAGTCCATACATCTACCCAGTGGGCTGTCACAGTCATATAGTCCTGACCCTGCCCTGCTCCACTTGTCCACATGTCCGTGGTTAAGTGGACATTGGGTACAACTGCATTTTTTAGGACACTGGTGAGTCTTTTTCTGACGTCCGTGTACATTCTCGGTATCGCCTGCCTAGAGAAGTGGAACCTAGATGGTATTTGGTAACGGGGGCACACTGCCTCAATAAATTGTCTAGTTCCCTGTGAACTAACGGCGGATACCGGACGCACGTCTAACACCAACATAGTTGTCAAGGACTCAGTTATCCGCTTTGCAGTAGGATGACTGCTGTGATATTTCATCTTCCTCGCAAAGGACTGTTGAACAGTCAATTGCTTACTGGAAGTAGTACAAGTGGGCTTACGACTTCCCCTCTGGGATGACCATCGACTCCCAGCGGCAACAACAGCAGCGCCAGCAGCAGTAGGCGTTACACGCAAGGATGCATCGGAAGAATCCCAGGCAGGAGAGGACTCGTCAGAATTGCCAGTGACATGGCCTGCAGGACTATTGGCATTCCTGGGGAAGGAGGAAATTGACACTGAGGGAGTTGGTGGGGTGGTTTGCGTGAGCTTGGTTACAAGAGGAAGGGATTTACTGGTCAGTGGACTGCTTCCGCTGTCACCCAAAGTTTTTGAACTTGTCACTGACTTATTATGAATGCGCTGCAGGTGACGTATAAGGGAGGATGTTCCGAGGTGGTTAACGTCCTTACCCCTACTTATTACAGCTTGACAAAGGGAACACACGGCTTGACACCTGTTGTCCGCATTTCTGGTGAAATACCTCCACACCGAAGAGCTGATTTTTTTGGTATTTTCACCTGGCATGTCAACGGCCATATTCCTCCCACGGACAACAGGTGTCTCCCCGGGTGCCTGACTTAAACAAACCACCTCACCATCAGAATCCTCCTGGTCAATTTCCTCCCCAGCGCCAGCAACACCCATATCCTCCTCATCCTGGTGTACTTCAACACTGACATCTTCAATCTGACTATCAGGAACTGGACTGCGGGTGCTCCTTCCAGCACTTGCAGGGGGCGTGCAAATGGTGGAAGGCGCATGCTCTTCACGTCCAGTGTTGGGAAGGTCAGGCATCGCAACCGACACAATTGGACTCTCCTTGTGGATTTGGGATTTCAAAGAACGCACAGTTCTTTGCGGTGCTTTTGCCAGCTTGAGTCTTTTCAGTTTTCTAGCGAGAGGCTGAGTACTTCCATCCTCATGTGAAGCTGAACCACTAGCCATGAACATAGGCCAGGGCCTCAGCCGTTCCTTGCCACTCCGTGTGGTAAATGGCATATTGGCAAGTTTACGCTTCTCCTCCGACAATTTTATTTTAGGTTTTGGAGTCCTTTTTTTACTGATATTTGGTGTTTTGGTTTTGACATGCTCTGTACTATGCCATTGGGCATCGGCCTTGGCAGACGACGTTGCTGGCATTTCATCGTCTCGGCCATGACTAGTGGCAGCAGCTTCAGCACGAGGTGGAAGTGGATCTTGATCTTTCCCTAATTTTGGAACCTCAACATTTTTGTTCTCCATATTTTAATAGGCACAACTAAAAGGCACCTCAGGTAAACAATGGAGATGGATGGATTGGATACTAGTATACAATTATGGACGGGCTGCCGAGTGCCGACACAGAGGTAGCCACAGCCGTGAACTACCGCACTGTACTGTGTCTGCTGCTAATATATAGACTGGTTGATAAAGAGATAGTATACTCGTAACTAGTATGTATGTATAAAGAAAGAAAAAAAAACCACGGTTAGGTGGTATATACAATTATGGACGGGCTGCCGAGTGCCGACACAGAGGTAGCCACAGCCGTGAACTACCGCACTGTACTGTGTCTGCTGCTAATATATAGACTGGTTGATAAAGAGATAGTATACTCGTAACTAGTATGTATGTATAAAGAAAGAAAAAAAAACCACGGTTAGGTGGTATATACAATTATGGACGGGCTGCCGAGTGCCGACACAGAGGTAGCCACAGCCGTGAACTACCGCACTGTACTGTGTCTGCTGCTAATATATAGACTGGTTGATAAAGAGATAGTATACTCGTAACTAGTATGTATGTATAAAGAAAGAAAAAAAAACCACGGTTAGGTGGTATACACAATTATGGACGGGCTGCCGAGTGCCGACACAGAGGTAGCCACAGCCGTGAACTACCGCACTGTACTGTGTCTGCTGCTAATATAGACTGGTTGATAAAGAGATAGTATACTACTAATATTATATATACTGGTGGTCAGGTCACTGGTCACTAGTCACACTGGCAGTGGCACTCCTGCAGCAAAAGTGTGCACTGTTTTACTATAATATTATGTACTCCTGGCTCCTGCTATAACCTATAACTGGCACTGCAGTAGTGCTCCCCAGTCTCCCCCACAATTATAAGCTGTGTGAGCTGAGCAGTCAGACAGATATATAATATATATAGATGATGCAGCACACTGGCCTGAGCCTGAGCAGTGCACACAGATATGGTATGTGACTGACTGAGTCACTGTGTGTATCGCTTTTTTCAGGCAGAGAACGGATATATTAAATAAACTGCACTGTGTGTCTGGTGGTCACTCACTATATAATATATTATGTACTCCTGGCTCCTGCTATAACCTATAACTGGCACTGCAGTAGTGCTCCCCAGTCTCCCCCACAATTATAAGCTGTGTGAGCTGAGCAGTCAGACAGATAATCAGATAGATAATAGATGATGCAGCACACTGGCCTGAGCCTGAGCAGTGCACACAGATATGGTATGTGACTGAGTCACTGTGTGCTGTGTATCGCTTTTTTCAGGCAGAGAACGGATTATAAATAAAACTGGTGGTCACTATCAGCAAAACTCTGCACTGTACTGAGTACTCCTAATGCTCCCCAAAATTAGTAAATCAAGTGTCTCTCTAATCTATTCTAAACGGAGAGGACGCCAGCCACGTCCTCTCCCTATCAATCTCAATGCACGTGTGAAAATGGCGGCGACGCGCGGCTCCTTATATAGAATCCGAGTCTCGCGATAGAATCCGAGCCTCGCGAGAATCCGACAGCGTCATGATGACGTTTGGGCGCGCTCGGGTTAACCGAGCAAGGCGGGAAGATCCGAGTCGCTCGGACCCGTGAAAAAAAACATGAAGTTCGTGCGGGTTCGGATTCAGAGAAACCGAACCCGCTCATCTCTACTCAAAAGGTGAAGAAATGACACATATTTGGGAGACAAATATATTAGGAGAGTTCAGAACCATGCATTGTTTATTCTACACAAGAGAGAACCAGGCGAGGCAGCCATGTTGGGTGCACTACATAGATAACACTGTGCAATAAGTAAAACATGGCAGTAAGGCATACAAAGGTAAAATGAAAAGCAACTAACAGGACACCTAGGGGTATATTTACTAAGGTCCCGATTTTGACCGAGATTACGTTTTTTCTTCAAAGTGTCATCTCGGGAATTTACTAAGCAAAAATCTCGGCAGTGATGAGGGCATTCGTAATATTTTGGAAGTCCTAGGAAAAAATTACGAATCAATACACCATCGGTCAAATACGCCTGCAATTTGGTAGAAATCGGTCATTTACTAAAAAGTGCAAATCACAAACACTGCCGACAATAGCCAAACACTGCCGTGCTGAAATACAATTCGTGCAAAAGTGCTAAAAAAATACAGACCTGCTTTTTTTCCCCGTGTTTGGATAGGCATGCACGGATCTATGAGATCCGTGCATGTTTTTCAGTGGGAAGGGGTGGGAAAGTGTTTTTTTTTTTTTTTAAATGCGTGGGGTCCCCCCTACTAAGCCAAACCAGCCTCGGGCTCTTTGAGCCGGCCCTGGTTGAAAAAATATGGAGAAAAAAATGATAGGGGTTCCCCTATATTTAAACAAACAGCACCGGGCTCTGCGCCTGGTCCTGGTTCCAAAAATACGGGGGACAAAAAGCGTAGGGGTCCCCCGTATTTCTGAAACCAGCACCGGGCTCCACTAGCCAGATACATAATGCCACAGCCGGGGGACACTTTTATCTAGGTCCCTGCGGCCCTGGCATTACATAACCAACTAGTCACCCCTGGCCGGGGTACCCTGGAGGAGTGGGGGCCCCTTCAATCAAGGGGTCCCCCCCTCCAGCCACCCAAGGACCAGGGGTGAAGCCCGAGGCTGTCCCCCCCATCCAAGGGCTGCGGATGGGAGGCTGATAGCCTTTTTGTCAAAAAATGAATATTGTTTTTAGTAGCAGTACTATAAGTCCCAGCAAGCCTCCCCCGCAAGGTGGTACTTGGAGAACCACAAGTACCAGCATGCAGTGGAAAACCGGGCCCGCTGGTACCTGTAGTACTACTACTAAAAAAATACCCCAATAAAAACATAAGACACACACCTTGAAAGTATAACTTTAATACATACATCCACACCTCCATATACACATACTTACCTATGTTCACACCAGGGTCGGTCCTCTTCTCCATGTAGAATCCATGGGGTACCTGTTGAAAAAATTATACTCACAAAATCCAGTGTAGATGGCTCCTCTTTTAATCCATTTGTAATCCAGGTACTTTGCAAAATAAAAAAACGGACACCCGACCTCGCACTGAAAGGGGCCCCATGTTTTCACATGGGACCCCTTTCCCCGAATGCCAGAAACCCCCTCTGACTTATGTCTAAGAGGGTTCCATCAGCCAATCAGGGAGCGCCACGTTGTGGCACCCTCCTGATTGGCTGTGTGCTCCTGTAGTGTATGACAGGCAGCACACGGCAGTGTTACAATGTAGCGCCTATGCGCTCCATTGTAACCAATGGTGGGAACTTTGTGGTCAGCGGTGAGGTTACTTTCGGTCAACCGCTGACCACAAAGTTCCCACCATTGGTTACAATGGAGCGCATAGGCGCTACATTGTAACACTGCCGTGTGCTGCCTGTCATACAGTACAGGAGCACACAGCCAATCAGGAGGATGCCACAACGTGGCGCTCCCTGATTGGCTGATGGAACCCTCTTAGACATAAGTCAGAGGGGGTTTCTGGCATTCGGGGAAAGGGGTCCCATGTGAAAACATGGGGCCCCTTTCAGTGCGAGGTCGAGTGTCCGTTTTTTTATTTTGCAAAGTACCTGGATTACAAATGGATTAAAAGAGGAGCCATCTACACTGGATTTTGTGAGTATAATTTTTTCAACAGGTACCCCATGGATTCTACATGGAGAAGAGGACCGACCCTCGTGTGAACATAGGTAAGTATGTGTATATGATATGGAGGTGTGGATGTATGTATTAAAGTTTTACTTTCAAGGTGTGTGTCTTATGTTTTTATTGGGGTATTTTTTTAGTAGTAGTACTACAGGTACCAGCGGGCCCGGTTTTCCACCGCATGCTGGTACTTGTGGTTCTCCAAGTACCAGCTTGCGGGGGAGGCTTGCTGGGACTTGTAGTACTGCTACTAAAAAAATATATTATTTTTTTGACAAAAAGGCTATCAGCCTCCCATCCGCAGCCCTTGGATGGGGGGGGGACAGCCTCGGGCTTCACCCCTGGTCCTTGGGTGGCTGGAGGGGGGGGGGACCCCTTGATTGAAGGGGTCCCCACTCCTCCAGGGTACCCCGGCCAGGGGTGACTAGTTGGTTATGTAATGCCAGGGCCGCAGGGACCTAGATAAAAGTGTCCCCCGGCTGTGGCATTATGTATCTGGCTAGTGGAGCCCGGTGCTGGTTTCAGAAATACGGGGAACCCCTACGCTTTTTGTCCCCCGTATTTTTGGAACCAGGACCAGGCGCAGAGCCCGGTGCTGGTTGTTTAAATATGGGGGAACCCCTGACATTTTTTCCCCCATATTTTTTCAACCAGAACCGGCTCAAAGAGCCCGAGGCTGGTTTAGCTTAGGAGGGGGGACCCCACGCAATTTTTTATTTTATTTTAACACTGATTTAATTTTTTAAAAAGGTGCACAATGAAGCCCAGCACGGATCTCTCAGATCCGGCCGAGATTCATTGTATTAAAGTCGGCAGTGTTTTACAAGTCACTCACGTAAAACACTGCCAAAAAAAAACGAATGACATCGACATCGGTAAATCCGAAAATGCAGAATACGACAGCTTAGTAAATTAGTCGTAATAAATTCAAAAAGTTGCAACTTCACACTTTCGATGTCATTCGTGATTGAACTTTGACCTCAGACGGGAAAATACGAATTTTAGTAAATATACCCCCTAGTTTGCAGCTTACACAGTAAGGAAAATGGTCTTACTCTATATTTGCTTTTAGATAATTTTTCCCTTTATAACTATTTTAAAGTGAGCTGAGGGTAAAATAACAATAGAGGATCCAGTTACATTTTGAAATAATTAAAAAAAAAAAAATCTGACTAAAAAATAAATAAAATGTAGAATAAGTCTCCAACACTCCGAAGATGGTAAGCTCATATTGTGAATTGCATAAAATATTTATATGAATCCCACTTAATCACTGTTACACACTGGTTCTCACTGAGCGGAGGTTGAGATGAGAGGGGTGTCATTCGGCTCCCAAGCTGATGATGTGTGCAACAGGTAGCAGTGCAGGATTTCTGGAAGTGTTGTGGATCTCTGATAATCTCAGGTCTCTGAGGAGTTAAGTGAAAAACTACTGTCTCCCACTGTGATGCTCTAAGACATTGACAAGATGGCGCTGCACTTATGTGCAGTATTTAGATCAGCAGCCATCTTGGTACAGGGAGTGAAGCCTCCCTGAAGGAACAGTATGGAATCTGCGCAGTAGCGCTCTCCCTTTTCAATACTTTTTACTTACAAATAGGATAATAATGATAAAACTCCCACATAGTCATCTAAATGGGATGTAGTCACCATCCTTGCGGTCAGCATACCGCTGCCAGGATCCCGGCTACCAGAATGCCGGCAGGGGGCCGAGGACTATTCCCTCCAGTTGGTGTTCATGACACCCATAGAGTGAGAAAAGAACCCGTGGTGAGCGCAGCAAGCCACCGAGCCCACATCAGTGGAGCCTGCAGCAAGGGGCTTGGTTTCGCTTGCCCCCCTGCCGGCATTCTGGTGGCCAGGATCCCGACGATGGTATGCTGACCGTTAGGATCCAGGCCGCCGGTCAACCATACCCAGCGCATCTGAATGATTACTTGTGTCACAGGTTCTCAAACTCGGTCCTCAGGACCCCACACGGTTCATGTTTTGCAGGTCACCTGTAGATTTTTTAAATGTGACAGTTGGTGATACACAGTGCAGCTGCTGGGTGACATGGAAAACGTGAACCGTGTGGGGTCCTGAGGACCGAGTTTGAGAACCACTGACTTGTGTTTGTGTAGGGTTTTCAAATATGTAGTTTACTGTATACAAGGATTTAAAACCTAATAGGAACTGAGATCTAAGGTGTATTACATGTAGTAAATAAAAATAAAAAAAGAAGTTTATTTTATGGCAGTAGTTTCCAAACTGGGTGCCGAGACACCCTGTGGTGCCTCGGGAAAGAGATGGGGGGGTAAGAGGGGCCTTGCAGTGGTGCCGTAGTTTGGTGGTCCACGACCAATTCAAATTACTTATACTGAATTTCATTGTCAGAACCAGTCCTTCACCACATAACTGAACCTAAGGATGGAATATTATAAACACAATTTACTTCATTTTATATTTTTTGTGAATTTCTCACTGAGAAACTATGGTCTTGCGGTGCCGTGAAACATATTCTGATACTCTAGGGCAGGAGTGTCAAACTCGCGGCACCTACCGCATCCTTTGCGCCCACGGGCAGGGTTCGGGCAGGGGTCCTTTTGCGACCCAAACACCTTGCTTGCAGCGTGGGCTGGAGAGCGCAGTGCGTGCCTCTCCTATTCCTCAGTCCGGTCTCCGGCGGCGGTGCGGGTATCTTAAATCAGACGCCGGTTCATGAGCCAATCAGAGCTCACGGTCCAGCAGCCATTCAGGAGCAGTGCCAGAGTCTTTGCTTTCTATGTGCAGCTCCATCTTCCTGAAGAGATCACCGGGAAGATGGCGCCACTGCCACTAGCTACAGCACTGGCATACTGGGGAGGGGTAGCAAACTGGGGCCCCTCTCGGGCCCTTCCAGCAGCCTCTCCACTAATGCTCGTCTTTTGGTGTTTTTATAACAACATGGTGACGACACTGTAGCACAGAGATTTTCAACCTTTTACAACTCGCGGCACACTGAACAAGATTTAAATATTGCCAAGGCACATTCAAATATAATGGTGATGCATGGTGCAGTTGTGTGTCCTAGGATATCATGTTGCAGCTTCTCCATAGGTAACGCCTGAGCCATATCTGAGAAAGCCAGAAGAGCCCAACACTGCCCGGGTCCAAAATAAGAACTGGCTCTGCAACCTCTAAACCCACCAGTATTGATCATTCCAGGGTCTCAGTAGCAGCAGAGGCGGAACTACCGCCAGTGCAACCAGTGCGTTGCACTGGGGCCCGCCACTGTCCAGGGGCCCAAAGCATGTAATGAGTCAAACTGACTCATTACATGCCGCTGTGTGCTGCGGGCAACCGCTGCCTGCAGCACACAGCCACCCGGATAGGAGAGGAGCGCAGCGGGCACGGGGGGGAAGGAGGAGGAGGGAGGTGGAGGAGGGAGCCGCAGCAGCACTGATTTGGTTGAGGCACTGCTGCTGCTGCTGTCCCTCTGCTTCACTATAGGCTGTCTTCCGCCGCTGTGAAGCGCATCCCAGCATTCACAGCGGCGGAGGACAGCCTATGGTGAGGGACTGGGACAGCAGTAGCAGTGCCTCAACCTATAACACAGCGCTGCTGCGGCTCCCTCCTCCACCTCCCTCCTCCTCCTTCTCTCCTGCCCGGGAATCGTGATCTCTGCCAGAAGCTGCACCGAGGAGCCCGAGCCAGCGGAGACGGTAAGTATAATTCTTTCTTTCTTTCTTTCTTTCTTTCTTTCTTTCTTTCTTTCTTTCTTTCTTTCTTTCTTTCTTTCTTTCTTTCGTGACTGTCTGCCGTAATGTGTAAAAAGGGGGAATCTGCCTGCCTTAATGTGTAAAAAGGGGGAATCTGCCTGACGTAATGTGTAAAAAGGGGGCGCTGTCTGCCGTAATGTGTAAAAAGGGCACGCTGTCTGCCGTAATGTGTAACAAGGGCACGCTGTCTGCCGTAATGTGTAACAAGGGCACACTGTCTGCCGTAATGTGTAAAAAGGGCACGCTGTCTGCCGTAATGTGTAAAAAGAGGACGCTGTCTGCCGCCATGTGTAAAAAGGGAACGCTGTCTACCGTAATGTGTAAAAAGGGGAATCTGTCCGCCATAAGGTGTAAAAGGGTCTCTACCTGGTGTAGTGGTGCTACTGTGCGGCGTAATTTGAATAATGGAGACTACTGTGCACCGTTTTATGACTTGATATTATTTTGTGGCCACACCCCTTCCCCACAAAGCCACGCCCCAATGTATTTTTGCGCAAGCCTACGCCGCGCACTGCCCCTGTTTTGCATGCAGGGGTGGGGTCCCGATGCCTAGTCGGTTACGGCACTGTTGCTAGGTATCCATTTCCCTGGCCCTGAGCAGGTCCCCCTCATCAGATCCTCTCCAGGGGTGAGGGGGTGGACTTGGATGGGATGAGGGGTGGGGGGGGGGGGCAAAGCATTTTGTCGCACCTGGGCGCACCGCTCGCTAGTTCCGCCACTGAGTAGCGGTAAAACACTGACGGGCCTGGCTGTGCTTCTATGGCGGCACACCTGGAGACTGCTCAGGGCACACTAGTGTGCCACGGCACAGTGGTTGAAAAACACTGCTGTAGCATATGCAGAATCAGACCAATCGGATAATGTTTGTGCTTTTCATAGATTTACTCCAATTTTTTCATTGTTTTGTCCTTAAATGAGGTTATCAGTGAAACACTGGAACAGTAATAAACAACATAACAACACTGGAAATTGGGTTCACACAAAGCCTTACATAGCCAAAGATAACTAGGGTCACCCTACAATAAAAATCTATACATATAATAAACCTGTAAGGGTTGTGTCTGTACATAGACATTTGTTTATTGAGAATTATACTTCTAGGGACTGTTTATGGACCATGGAGACAAAAAAAATAAAAAGTGAAATTTGGTCTGTCTGTACGTTCTGACATCACACAAAAACTACTGTATGAGTTTATATCACATTATCACTATTGTATAGCTTAGTGACCTAGAAAAGGACTGAGGCATGTATGATCTCGATCTAACATCAGGGAGAGGAACAATAAATGAAAAGCCAGAAACTTGCAGTGTGCAGGCTCCTCAAGTCCAAAAGGGATGCAGTTATGTGACCGGCGGTCACAATACCAGCGCCGGCATCTCGAACACTGACTAGCCCACCGGTTGGTATGCCGAGCAACAGGGACTATTACCACAGAGTGGGAATAGAAGCTGTGGCAAGTGCAGTGAACCCGCAAGGGGCTTAGTTGCACTGGCCGACACCCACCTCCCCCGCTGGCCATCTGACAGACAGGATCCCGGCATTGGTATGGTGACTGCCGGTCTTCCAACCACCGGTCAGCCAATACCAACCCGTCCAAAATGACTATACAGTATGAGTGGAATTATTAAGCTCACTTAATGCAGTTGGACTTCCAGCGTATAGCACTGCACTGACAGTTGGTGTTCCGGTCATGCTTCTGCAGACCTTGACTCTGCCCAGGTTATACAACAAAACCCGACTTAAAGCATACTTGCCTACTTTTGAAAAAGCATTTCAGGGAGATGTGAAAGTAACAACTATCATTGCGGACGTGTACTGCTACATCTGAGAGGCGTGTCATAAAAATGACTTACATCCAAATGTAAATGAGACCCAAAGTTAGTAAGATCTACTTGTTGAAGAAAAGACTCGTATATTTTGCAGAATTTGTTTGTGAATTGTGCTTTACAAGAAGTTCCATATACTGTAAGTGGCCACAAGAAACTAGAGATGAGCGCCTGAAATTTTTCGGGTTTTGTGTTTTGGTTTTGGGTTCGGTTCCGCGGCCGTGTTTTGGGTTCGACCGCGTTTTGGCAAAACCTCACCGAATTTTTTTTGTCGGATTCGGGTGTGTTTTGGATTCGGGTGTTTTTTTAAAAAAACAGCTTAAATCATAGAATTTGGGGGTCATTTTGATCCCATATTATTATTAACCTCAAAAACCATAATTTCCACTCATTTTCAGTCTATTCTGAATACCTCACACCTCACAATATTATTTTTAGTCCTAAAATTTGCACCAAGGTCGCTGGATGACTAAGCTAAGCGACACTAGTGGCCGACACAAACACCTGGCCCATCTAGGAGTGGCACTGCAGTGTCACGCAGGATGTCCCTTCCAAAAAACCCTCCCCAATCAGCACATCACGCAAAGAAAAAAAGAGGCGCAATGAGGTAGCTGACTGTGTGAGTAAGATAAGCGACCCTAGTGGCCGACACAAACACCGGGCCCATTTAGGAGTGGCACTGCAGTGTCACGCAGGATGTCCCTTCCAAAAAACCCTCCCCAATCAGCACATGACGCAAAGAAAAAAAGAGGCGCAATGAGGTAGCTGACTGTGTGAGTAAGATTAGCGACCCTAGTGGCCGACACAAACACCGGGCCCATTTAGGAGTGGCACTGCAGTGTCACGCAGGATGTCCCTTCCAAAAAACCCTCCCCAATCAGCACATGACGCAAAGAAAAAAAGAGGCGCAATGAGGTAGCTGACTGTGTGAGTAAGATTAGCGACCCTAGTGGCCGACACAAACACCGGGCCCATTTAGGAGTGGCACTGCAGTGTCACGCAGGATGTCCCTTCCAAAAAACCCTCCCCAATCAGCACATGACGCAAAGAAAAAAAGAGGCGCAATGAGGTAGCTGACTGTGTGAGTAAGATTAGCGACCCTAGTGGCCGACACAAACACCGGGCCCATTTAGGAGTGGCACTGCAGTGTCACGCAGGATGTCCCTTCCAAAAAACCCTCCCCAATCAGCACATGACGCAAAGAAAAAAAGAGGCGCAATGAGGTAGCTGACTGTGTGAGTAAGATTAGCGACCCTAGTGGCCGACACAAACACCGGGCCCATTTAGGAGTGGCACTGCAGTGTCACGCAGGATGTCCCTTCCAAAAAACCCTCCCCAATCAGCACATGACGCAAAGAAAAAAAGAGGCGCAATGAGGTAGCTGACTGTGTGAGTAAGATTAGCGACCCTAGTGGCCGACACAAACACCGGGCCCATTTAGGAGTGGCACTGCAGTGTCACGCAGGATGTCCCTTCCAAAAAACCCTCCCCAATCAGCACATGAAGCAAAGAAAAAAAGAGGCGCAATGAGGTAGCTGACTGTGTGAGTAAGATTAGCGACCCTAGTGGCCGACACAAACACCGGGCCCATTTAGGAGTGGCACTGCAGTGTCACGCAGGATGTCCCTTCCAAAAAACCCTCCCCAAACAGCACATGACGCAAAGAAAAAGAAAAGAAAAAAGAGGTGCAAGATGGAATTGTCCTTGGGCCCTCCCACCCACCCTTATGTTGTATAAACAAAACAGGACATGCACACTTTAACCAACCCATCATTTCAGTGACAGGGTCTGCCACACGACTGTGACTGATATGACGGGTTGGTTTGGACCCCCCCCAAAAAAGAAGCAATTAATCTCTCCTTGCACAAACTGGCTCTACAGAGGCAAGATGTCCACCTCATCATCACCCTCCGATATATCACCGTGTACATCCCCCTCCTCACAGATTATCAATTCGTCCCCACTGGAATCCACCATCTCAGCTCCCTGTGTACTTTGTGGAGGCAATTGCTGCTGGTCAATGTCTCCGCGGAGGAATTGATTATAATTCATTTTAATGAACATCATCTTCTCCACATTTTCTGGATGTAACCTCGTACGCCGATTGCTGACAAGGTGAGCGGCGGCACTAAACACTCTTTCGGAGTACACACTTGTGGGAGGGCAACTTAGGTAGAATAAAGCCAGTTTGTGCAATGGCCTCCAAATTGCCTCTTTTTCCTGCCAGTATAAGTATGGACTGTGTGACGTGCCTACTTGGATGCGGTCACTCATATAATCCTCCACCATTCTTTCAATGGTGAGAGAATCATATGCAGTGACAGTAGACGACATGTCCGTAATCGTTGTCAGGTCCTTCAGTCCGGACCAGATGTCAGCATCAGCAGTCGCTCCAGACTGCCCTGCATCACCGCCAGCGGGTGGGCTCGGAATTCTGAGCCTTTTCCTCGCACCCCCAGTTGCGGGAGAATGTGAAGGAGGAGATGTTGACAGGTCGCGTTCCGCTTGACTTGACAATTTTCTCACCAGCAGGTCTTTCAACCCCAGCAGACTTGTGTCTGCCGGAAAGAGAGATCCAAGGTAGGCTTTAAATCTAGGATCGAGCACGGTGGCCAAAATGTAGTGCTCTGATTTCAACAGATTGACCACCCGTGAATCCTTGTTAAGCGAATTAAGGGCTCCATCCACAAGTCCCACATGCCTAGCGGAATCGCTCCGTGTTAGCTCCTCCTTCAATGTCTCCAGCTTCTTCTGCAAAAGCCTGATGAGGGGAATGACCTGACTCAGGCTGGCAGTGTCTGAACTGACTTCACGTGTGGCAAGTTCAAAGGGCATCAGAACCTTGCACAACGTTGAAATCATTCTCCACTGCGCTTGAGACAGGTGCATTCCACCTCCTATATCGTGCTCAATTGTATAGGCTTGAATGGCCTTTTGCTGCTCCTCCAACCTCTGAAGCATATAGAGGGTTGAATTCCACCTCGTTACCACTTCTTGCTTCAGATGATGGCAGGGCAGGTTCAGTAGTTTTTGGTGGTGCTCCAGTCTTCTGTACGTGGTGCCTGTACGCCGAAAGTGTCCCGCAATTTTTCTGGCCACCGACAGCATCTCTTGCACGCCCCTGTCGTTTTTTAAATAATTCTGCACCACCAAATTCAAGGTATGTGCAAAACATGGGACGTGCTGGAATTTGCCCATATTTAATGCACACACAATATTGCTGGCGTTGTCCGATGCAACAAATCCACAGGAGAGTCCAATTGGGGTAAGCCATTCCGCGATGATCTTCCTCAGTTGCCGTAAGAGGTTTTCAGCTGTGTGCGTATTCTGGAAACCGGTGATACAAAGCGTAGCCTGCCTAGGAAAGAGTTGGCGTTTGCGAGATGCTGCTACTGGTGCCGCCGCTGCTGTTCTTGCGGCGGGAGTCCATACATCTACCCAGTGGGCTGTCACAGTCATATAGTCCTGACCCTGCCCTGCTCCACTTGTCCACATGTCCGTGGTTAAGTGGACATTGGGTACAACTGCATTTTTTAGGACACTGGTGAGTCTTTTTCTGAGGTCCGTGTACATTCTCGGTATCGCCTGCCTAGAGAAGTGGAACCTAGATGGTATTTGGTAACGGGGGCACACTGCCTCAATAAATTGTCTAGTTCCCTGTGAACTAACGGCGGATACCGTACGCACGTCTAACACCAACATAGTTGTCAAGGCCTCAGTTATCCGCTTTGCAGCAGGATGACTGCTGTGATATTTCATCTTCCTCGCAAAGGACTGTTGAACAGTCAATTGCTTACTGGAAGTAGTACAAGTGGGCTTACGACTTCCCCTCTGGGATGACCATCGACTCCCAGCAGCAACAACAGCAGCGCCAGCAGCAGTAGGCGTTACACGCAAGGATGCATCGGAGGAATCCCAGGCAGGAGAGGACTCGTCAGAATTGCCAGTGACATTGCCAGCAGGACTATTGGCATTCCTGGGGAAGGAGGAAATTGACACTGAGGGAGTTGGTGGGGTGGTTTGCGTGAGCTTGGTTACAAGAGGAAGGGATTTACTGGTCAGTGGACTGCTTCCGCTGTCACCCAAAGTTTTTGAACTTGTCACTGACTTATTATGAATGCGCTGCAGGTGACGTATAAGGGAGGATGTTCCGAGGTGGTTAACGTCCTTACCCCTACTTATTACAGCTTGACAAAGGGAACACACGGCTTGACACCTGTTGTCCGCATTTCTGTTGAAATAGTTCCACACCGAAGAGCTGATTTTTTTGGTATTTTCACCAGGCATGTCAACGGCCATATTCCTCCCACGGACAACAGGTGTCTCCCCGGGTGCCTGACTTAAACAAACCACCTCACCATCAGAATCCTCCTGGTCAATTTCCTCCCCAGCGCCAGCAACACCCATGTCCTCCTCATCCTGGTGTACTTCAACACTGACATCTTCAATCTGACTATCAGGAACTGGACTGCGGGTGCTCCTTCCAGCACTTGCAGGGGGCGTGCAAATGGTGGAAGGCGCATGCTCTTCACGTCCAGTGTTGGGAAGGTCAGGCATCGCAACCGACACAATTGGACTCTCCTTGTGGATTTGGGATTTCGAAGAACGCACAGTTCTTTGCGGGGCTACTGCTTTTGCCAGCTTGAGTCTTTTCATTTTTCTAGCAAGAGGCTGAGTGCCTCCATCCTCATGTGAAGCTGAACCACTAGCCATGAACATAGGCCAGGGCCTCAGCCGTTCCTTGCCACTCCGTGTGGTAAATGGCATATTGGCAAGTTTACGCTTCTCCTCCGACAATTTTATTTTAGGTTTTGGAGTCCTTTTTTTACTGATATTTGGTGTTTTGGATTTGACATGCTCTGTACTATGACATTGGGCATCGGCCTTGGCAGACGACGTTGCTGGCATTTCATCGTCTCGGCCATGACTAGTGGCAGCAGCTTCAGCACGAGGTGGAAGTGGATCTTGATCTTTCCCTAATTTTGGAACCTCAACATTTTTGTTCTCCATATTTTAATAGGCACAACTAAAAGGCACCTCAGGTAAACAATGGAGATGGATGGATACTAGTATACAATTATGGACGGACTGCCGAGTGCCGACACAGAGGTAGCTACAGCCGTGAACTACCGTACTGTGTCTGCTGCTAATATAGACTGGTTGATAAAGAGATGTCGTAGTATGTATGTATGAAGAAGAAAGAAAAAAAAACCACGGTTAGGTGGTATACAATTATGGACGGACTGCCGAGTGCCGACACAGAGGTAGCCACAGCCGTGAACTACCGTACTGTACTGTGTCTGCTGCTAATATAGACTGGTTGATAAAGAGATGTCGTAGTATGTATGTATGAAGAAGAAAGAAAAAAAAACCACGGGTAGGTGGTATACAATTATGGACGGACTGCCGAGTGCCGACACAGAGGTAGCCACAGCCGTGAACTACCGTACTGTACTGTGTCTGCTGCTAATATAGACTGGTTGATAAAGAGATGTAGTAGTATGTATGTATGAAGAAGAAAGAAAAAAAAACCACGGGTAGGTGGTATACAATTATGGACGGACTGCCGAGTGCCGACACAGAGGTAGCCACAGCCGTGAACTACCGTACTGTACTGTGTCTGCTGCTAATATAGACTGGTTGATAAAGAGATGTAGTAGTATGTATGTATAAAGAAGAAAGAAAAAAAAACCAAGGGTAGGTGGTATACAATTATGGATGGACTGCCGAGTGCCGACACAGAGGTAGCTACAGCCGTGAACTACCGTACTGTGTCTGCTGCGACTGGATGATAAATAATGATATAAAAAATATATATATATCACTACTGCAGCCGGACAGGTATATATATTATATAATGACGGACCTGCTGGACACTGTCTGTCAGCAGAATGAGTTTTTTATAGAATAAAAAAAAAAAACACCACACAAGTGAAGTCACACGACGAGTGTTTAACTTTTTCAGGCAATCACAATATAGTATACTACTAACTATACTGGTGGTCAGTGTGGTCAGGTCACTGGTCAGTCACACTGGCAGTGGCACTCCTGCAGCAAAAGTGTGCACTGTTTAATTTTAATATAATATGTACTCCTGGCTCCTGCTATAACCTATAACTGGCACTGCAGTGCTCCCCAGTCTCCCCCACAATTATAAGCTGTGTGAGCTGAGCACAGTCAGATATATAATATATACATAGATGATGCAGCACACTGGGCTGAGCAGTGCACACAGATATGGTATGTGACTGTCTTGTACTCCTGGCTCCTGCTATAACCTATAACTGGCACTGCAGTGCTCCCCAGTCTCCCCCACAATTATAAGCTGTGTGAGCTGAGCACAGTCAGATATATAATATATACATAGATGATGCAGGCATGCAGCACACTGGGCTGAGAAGTGCACACAGATATGGTATGTGACTGAGTCACTGTGTGTACCGTTTTTTTCAGGCAGAGAACGGATATATTAAATAAAACAACTGCACTGCTGGTGGTCACTGTGGTCAGTCACTAAACTCTGCACTCTCTTCTACAGTATCAGCCTCAGGTCAATCTCTCTCTCTCTCTCCTAATCTAAATGGAGAGGACGCCAGCCACGTCCTCTCCCTATCAATCTCAATGCACGTGTGAAAATGGCGGCGACGCGCGGCTCCTTATATAGAATCCGAGTCTCGCGAGAATCCGACAGCGTCATGATGACGTTCGGGCGCGCTCGGGTTAACCGAGCAAGGCGGGAAGATCCGAGTCGCTCGGACCCGTGAAAAAAAACATGAAGTTCGTGCGGGTTCGGATTCAGAGAAACCGAACCCGCTCATCTCTACAAGAAACTTTATTTAAAATGCTTGTAGCCATAGGGATCATTGTGTCTTATAAGCAATGCAGGGAAATGGCACTGATGTTCCCATTTGAATGTATGTATCTGTAATTTATTCCCCCCCCAAGAATGTAACAGCTGCATAATGGGGTTAAGGTGCAATCAGGGAGATTGTTGGACTATTCATGGAGTCAGGGCCGTTTTAAGAGCACTGTAGGCCCTTGGGCACAGCAAAGCACTGGGCCCCCTACCCATCCTCCAGCGGTAGGGGTGGGGGGTGCTATCAGCGGCAGTTTTGATGTGCCACAGGTGGTAGGGGGTGCTTAATACTTAGAGTAAGAGTGGATAGTGGAGTGGGCTTAATTTTCTGGTGGGAGGACAGCTTGCTTGACTGCAGATACCTCAAGTTCCTGAAAGTAGATTTCTTAGCGTTGAATGGGATAAGAAACTAAAGAGTCACACTTTTCAGGCGGTACTGGGGATTTGGGGATCAGAGTTCAGGAGCCAGAGGAATCCACCAACAAAAATATAAAACTGCATACCAGGCATGTGGATCTAGATCAGGGACCAGCTGCTTGAAGGCTGATATCTCTGGTTCTGGGCATAGTAGAGACAAGCTGAGAGTATCCACCACAAGGGGGGAGAGTCCCAGCTTTTGGAGTATGCCCTCAAAAAAAAAAAAAGTCAGACAGAACCTGAGATATCTGGCTGGGAAGAGCAATTAAGAGGCTGGGATTGAGACCACTGCTTTCAAGTTGTATATCTCCGGTTCCCTAGGACCGATTTTCAAAAATCTGGTACTACTGGAAAGAGGAGACCCTCAGCTATCAGCCTGGGGTGCTTATACTCCTGGGGCCCTTGGGCAAGAGTCCATTGAGCCCATACGAAAAGACGGCCCTGCATGGAGTCAGGGAGATTGCTTCTATTTCAGGGAGTCTCCTGCAGAATGAGGGAGCGTAGGCAAGTATGGTAGTAGAAATGATGCAAAAGATGCAAAAGTTACTTGCTAAACTGCCATACAATAATATCCACGTCTGTGACACTTACACATGGGCCTATTTTCCTCCTGTTGCCAAAATTTCATTACATGATTAACTGAGTTATATGATTTGTATGTGTGGTGGAATTGGAAACCCTGCATAAATACTGAACATGCATATATTGATTCAACTAATTCCATTTGGGGAAAAAATTCTTATTTACATAAATAAAGCAGGAATAGCCTGGCGAATGTTTCCAAAGGTGGGGTTACTGCTGGCGATAGCAGAGCGAGAGCCCATGATAGGGTGAAGCACTGTCTTTGTCACAAACAGAGATAATTTAAGCACAGACCCATTAATCTCAGCAGGGGCGTTTTAAGAGAGAAGGAGGCCCGGGTGCAGCCTCCTCCGTTCGGGCCCCCTCCTCTCTGCCAGCAGCGGGGAGAGTCTGAGCACTAGAGCGCTCAGACTCTACTGCGCATGCGCAGATCTCCGGGAAAATGGCGCGGCGGCCATTTTCCCTGAGATTTCTCTACTGCGCATGTGCAGAACTCTGTGAAAATGGCCGCTGGGCCATTTTCACGGAGTTTTAACACCGCCGTTGTAAATGCTGATTTACTTACAGGACTGAAAGCAGTACCTTAATACACTTTAAATTCGAGCTGCTGCGGCCGCTGTATTCACCCCTTAACCTACGTACTTTTTACTTAGTTAGCGTACAAAGGCCCGTAACGTGTACGCACTTTGCGTACACACGCCGCGACGGACGTACAAAGTACACGCAGTGCATACACACACCAACATGCTGAGAGCACAATGCAGCTTCACGTGTGTCTGAATTACACTTAATACCTTAGCAGGAAAAGAGACACAACACCAATTGTATTTAAGATGTTGGGATCCGACCCACCAACATATAATTGCTGAAAGGGGGTTACAACAGATATACAATCTCACTAACAGAAAAGAGGCTACAATACAATTGTACATACGTTTGGTTTCGCCAGTGCCACACGGTCCGGTGTTCAGTCAATCTAGCAAGATGACCTTCAGAGAGAGATGAATGACCGGCTAAGCAGCTTGGCTTTTATACAGTTGGTCAAAACACAATACAATAGAAACTGTAACCTCTTCATCTATAGGACAAAGGGCTGGTCATTTACAGTACAGGAGGGGTCATAGGTTGGTTTGAATAGGTGTGCGATGTCTGGTCCAGGTGTGCTTGCAGTTGGTCTCCACTGGGTTCCCGCCGAATATCAGAGTACAGTAAACACAGTATAATATTAATATCCTGTTCCTGCGCATAATTATGCGCAGGAGCGTGCTATCTTCTGTAAACTAATACCGGAATGTTGCCCTTAAAATACCCTACAGTTGGATACCAAACATCAGCTCATAACCTAATACTGTCCCCTCATATCCTGTAAAGGTGAATCCCTTTGTTGTTGTACCTTTTAAACAAGTATAACTTGCTGGCGTGGGGCGTGTGGGCTAAGTGTACATTGTGCACTATGTGGATTTAATATGAGATATGTCTTTGTGGCTTTTCCATGCAAATACAAATGCTACCGTAATTACTCATACCACGCGCTAATACGCAGGACCGCGTGAGCAGTCATACGCAACTTGCGAATATGCGCACGCACGGCAGAACAAGTATGCGCATGGAGGCCATCTGTGTGGAGTTTGTACGTGTTGTATGTACTGTAATATTTTCCGACTTCAACACTGTGGACGTCGCCGCAGGACTCCGGAGGGGTGAGTATTGAGAAAATGGGTGCAGCGTGTGCGGTGGGGGCCTCCTCTGGACTCAGGGGCCTGTGTGCACCCATTATAGAAACGCCAGTGAATCTCAGTTATATCTCTGTCATCTTGGTAGTAAAATAGTAGGCAAACAGAGGCAGTATACATTTCATACGACAAGTCACTGAGCTGTTGCTGAACATGTAGTTTCCCACCTCAATTCCCATTACTTGTTCCAGCCTAGCCCAGTAGTTTGTCTTTTTCAGCAACACAAGGAACCCAAACCTTTCACATAATAAGCTCTCAGGCTTCTTGCACAATCTACTCTACAGTATGTCTTCTGCCATTTTCTACTCACAAAGGGGTCTATTTACTAAGCTTTGAATGAAGATAAAGTGTCTGGAGATACAGTTTGTGTTTGAAAAATGACAGTTAGGAGCTGGTTGGTTGGGACTTTGGGGCATATTTATTATGCTTTACATGTCACAATTTCTACACTCCGCAGGAGATGTAGAAATTGTGACATTCATCAAACTCCGAAAAAGCATTTTTGATTGAGAATCTGTTTGCCATCCTGAGATGGCGAACAGTCCCCGAATCTCTTCACAAGCTGCCGTTTACACGGCAGCTTGTGAAGCAGAGGAGGGGGGTGCGGGGCGGCCGCTGCACTGACAAGCTGGCCAGCCCGGGGCAGCCAGCCAGTACAGTATATGCCGTGGGTGAGAGGGGGGTGTGGGGCGGCCGCTGCACTGACAAGCTGGTCAACCCCGGGCAACTAGCCAGTACAGTATATGCCGCTGATGAGAGGGGGGGGGGGGTGAGGCGGCCGCTGCACTGACAAGCTGGCCAGTCCCGGGCAGCCAGCCAGTACAGTATATGCTGTGGGTGGGAGTGGGGTGCGGGGCGGCCGCTGCACTGACAAGCTGGCCAGCCCCGGGCAACCAGCCAGTACAGTATATGCCGTGGGTGAGGGGGCAGGTGCGGGGCGGCCGCCGCACTGACAAGCTGGCCAGCCCTGGGCAACCAGCCAGTACAGTATATGCCGCGGGTGAGAGGGGGGTGTGAGGCGGCCACTGCACTGACAAGCTGGCCAGTCCCGGGCAGCGAGCCAGTACAGTATATGCCGTGGGTGGGAGGGGGGTGCGGGGCGGCCGCTGCACTGACAAGCAACCAGCCAGTACAGTATATGCCGCAGGTGAGAGGGGGGTGCGGGGCGGCTGCTGCACTGACAAGCTGGCTAGCCCCGGGCAACCAGCCAGTACAGTATATGCTGCGGGTGAGAGAGGGGTCTGAGGCGGCCGCTGCACTGACAAGCTGGCCAGCCCCGGGCAACCAGCCAGTACAGTATATGCTGCGGGTGAGAGGGGGGTCTGAGGCGGCCGCTGCACTGACAAGCTGGCCAGCCCTGGGCAACCAGCCAGTACAGTATATGCTGCGGGTGAGAGGGGGGTCTGAGGCGGCCGCTGCACTGACAAGCTGGCCAGTCCCGGGCAGCCAGCTAGTACAGTATATGCTGCGGGTGAGAGGGGGGTGCGGGGCGACTGCCGCTGTGACGGCCAGCCCCGGCCAGCCAGTACAGTATGCTGCGGGTTATAGAGGGGTGCGGGGCGGCTGCCGCTGAGTCAGCCAGCCAGTATAGTATATGTCGCGGGTGGAGGGGGTGCAGGGTGGCCACCGCTGAGATATTATATATACATACACATAATATATAATATTTCCCTTGTTCAGGTGCTGCGCATGAGCAGCATGAAGAACAGAGAGGAGAAAAGTGTGCTGCCTAGGAGAAAATTATCACTTTCCGCTGCTTGTGGTGTCCTGTTGCCTTGAATACTGTTTGGTGTCTTGACAAAGATCACTCTGATGTGATCGAAACATCGACTTGATGATCTGATAATTAAAACTACAACTACTATTTTACAAAAATTGGTGAGTGCCCTCCTTTACAAATGACTGTCTATTGGAATTAATTGTTCCGTGGAGTGGAGCACCATCTCATGTGGACTCTGATGGGCAGTTTAGTGCGGATACTCTCTTCTATACATACACATAATATATAATATTTCCCTTGTTCAGGTGCTGCGCATGAGCAGCATGAAGGACAGAGAGGAGAAAAGTGTGCTGCCTAGGAGAAAATTATCACTTTCTGATAAACTGTCCTCTCAAAAAGCCCAGTTTTTCGGAAGTGACAATTTTCTCATGGGGGCATAATGATTAATGTAAAAACTGTGTGAAAATACAATTAGAATTGAAAACTAAAAATTCTCATTGCACAATTTTTTTTTATGATGAATATGCCCCTTTATCTCCGTTGACTTTGGTGGTCATTCCGAGTTGATCGCTCGCTAGGTACTTTTTGCAGTGCTGTGATCAGATAGTCGTCGCCTATAGGGGAGTGTATTTTTGCTTTGCAAGTGTGCGATCACATGTGCAGCCGAGCTCTGCAAAAACATTTTGTGCATTTTCTGAGTAGGTCTGAACTAACTAAGCCCTTGCGATCACTTCAGCCTGTCTGGTCCCGAAATTGACATCAGACACCAGCCCTGCAAACGCTTGGACACGCCTGCGTTTTCCCAAAACGCTCCCAGAAAACGGTCAGTTGCCACCCACAAACGCCGTCTTCCTGTCAATCTCCTTGCAATTGGCTGTGCAAATTAATTCTTCGTTAAATCCATCATTCAGCAACAATCCGCTTTGTACCCGTACGACGCACCTGCGCATTGCGGTGCATATGCATGCGCAATAGTGACCTGATCGCTGCGCTGCGGAAAACGACAGCGTGCGAACAGGTCGGAATGACCCCCTTTATTCCCTTAGT
The DNA here is from genome assembly GCF_028390025.1 of Pseudophryne corroboree. Lineage (NCBI taxonomy): Eukaryota > Metazoa > Chordata > Amphibia > Anura > Myobatrachidae > Pseudophryne > Pseudophryne corroboree. Next base: position 178,829,996 of record NC_086444.1, on the reverse strand, counting down.
CCTCTTATTCACTCAAAAGCTGACTATAGCCAGCTATAGCACCACCACAATGTAAAGCAAACTGGGCACCTTATTTTCACAGAATATTCAACTACTTCCATCAATTTTGTTGTATAGAGACCAGCAGCACATCCATACACACACCCTTATGTATCACACAATACTCCAGTCCTTGCACATCTTTTTATATTATTTTCTGGGGTTGTTCACCATATATCTGCATGAATGACTCTGAAATGGAAGTGAAGATGTGGCGGTATAGTGAGTGAGTGCCGCATTAATCATACATGCCTATAAGTCTAGTACACACAAAGCAAATGGCCAGTGAGACTACATCCACGCACGGAAGTTGCAATGTATCAGCCACTATCCATTGGGATACTGCAATCAACCACTTTGACGCCACTGGTGTAAGCAATGACTGTAGTTCAGAATTGTCAGAACCAGTTTCTAGACAAGACTGTGTCATACTTGCCTACCTGACCCTCTCCATGAGGGAGAAAATGCTCTGTTCCTGTACTCAGGGCCGAAACTAGGATTTTTGTCACCCGGGGCAAGGTAGTCATTTGACACCCCCCCTCCCCCCCCAAAAAAAATAAAAAAATAAATAAAAAAATAAAAAAACTAAACATGTTAAAAGAAATAAATAAATGAATAAAAATATTATATATATATATATATATATATATATCTCTTTCAGAACTTTACCTGAAAAATTGCCTTTTCTAACATAAATTTCATATCCAGGAAAAAGTGTCCCCATTTTACACAGTACGACAGGCAAGTGTCCCCATTTTACACATTGCGGCAGACAGGTGACCCCATTTTACACATTGCGGCAGACAGGTGTCCCCATTTTACACATTGCGGCAGGAAAAAGTGTCCCCATTTTACACATTGCGGCAGGCACGTGTCCCCATTTTACACAGTACGCTGGCAAGTGTCCCCATTTTACACATTGCGGCAGACACGTGTCCCCATTTTACACAGTACGACAGGCAAGTGTCCCCATTTTACACATTGCGGCAGACAGGTGACCCCATTTTACACATTGCGGCAGACAGGTGTCCACATTTTACACATTGCGGCAGGAAAAAGTGTCCCCATTTTACACATTGCGGCAGGCACGTGTCCCCATTTTACACAGTACGACAGGCAAGTGTCCCCATTTTACACATTGCGGCAGGAAAAAGTGTCCCCATTGTACACATTGCGGCAGGAAAAAGTGTCCCCATTTTACACATTGCGGCAGGAAAAAGTGTCCCCATTTTACACATTGCGGCAGGAAAAAGTGTCCCCATCTTACACATTGCGGCAGACAGGTCCCCATTTTACACATTCCGGCAGGTGGTGGGGAGAGGGAGAGAGAGAGAGAGAGAGAGAGGGAGGGAGAGGGGCTGACTTACATTTGAAGCGGTTCTCGCCGCTCTTCAGCCGCCTCTCCCTCCTCGTCTGCGCGGCTCCCCCTTCTCCCTCCTCCCGAGTGCCCAGCTCGGGGGGGGCGGGGTTTCGTGGAATGACGCGTTTGCGTCGTGACGTCACGACGCAATCGCGTCATTCCGCGAAACCCCGCCCCCCGAGCTGGGCACTCGGGAGGAGGGAGAAGGGGGTTTCAAAGTACAAAGAATAGGCAGAGGGTGTTAGGGGGTCTCGGCGCCCCCTCTAATCCGGCGCCCAGGTCGCCTGCCCCCCTAGCCCCCCCCTAGTTTCGGCCCTGCTGTACTCTCCTGGAAATGTATGATTGCCATCACCTGTGGTGAGCTAGTTAATTGATAAGAAAGGTGTTTCACCACAGGTGATGGCAATCCTACATTACCAGGAAAGTCCAGGAACAGAGCATTTTCTCCCTCATGGAGAGGGTCAGGTAGGCAAGTATGGACTGTGTTCATTGTTGAATTGTACCCCAGGCCACAGGAGTTAATTGACAGCAGTGATCTACTACATATATTCTGAGCTACAGAAATCTGTATAGTAGTGTTTTGTTTTTTTCAGTGAGTGCTCATTTACTTCCTACAGAGCTGCAATATCTATTGGCACTTTCATACTATAAGAGGGGGACCCCTGTCATCTGCTCCAGCATCTTGGAGTCCTTGGGTGAAATTCAATTGTTTGAGAAGTTGGTTGGGTGTCTGTTTTTTCCTGTCTATTAGATAGGAAAAAACAGACTCCTAACTGACTTTTCAAACATTTGAATCTCCGCCCTTGTGTACCTTGCACTGTGCTGCTTTAAATTGGCTTTTCAGGCCCTTCCTGACTTCCACAGGTGGCTCACCTCACTACCATGAAGCTTTCCCTCTTCAGGTGACCTCACGTCCAGCACTTTCTCCCTGCTTGCTACTATGGCTGGCTCCTGTTGCAACCTCCTGCAGTGCTCAGCATCTCACAAGATAACAGTGACAACTGACAGCTGTACCAAGCCTTGGAGCATACTTGCCTACCTGACCCTCTCCATGAGGGAGAAAATGCTCTGTTCCTGGACTTTCCTGGTAATGTATGATTGCCATCACCTGTGGTGAGCTAGTTAATTGATAAGAAAGGTGTTTCACCACAGGTGATGGCAATCATACATTACCAGGAAAGTCCAGGAACAGAGCATTTTCTCCCTCATGGAGAGGGTCAGGTAGGTAAGTATGCCTTGGAGACTGATAAAAAGGAGAGAGATATAAAATAAATACCAGCCAATAAGCTCCTAACTGACATGTTTCAGGCTATATTTGAAAAATGACATTTAGGAGCTGATTGGTTGTAGTTTATCTCTCTCCGCCGCTTAGTAGACCTGCCCCTTAGTATAACACCCGACTAGAACATAGAACCAAAGTTGGTCCCTCCTGTCAGAAGCTATGTATGTGCCTCTTAGAGAACGCCATCTGTGGCCTTTACCTCCACTGAGCCTGATACTGAGTTGCACGCAATTACGAATGCGGATGCATCAAGCGATTGTTAGCAAACTATGTAGGAGTCATGGGCTGTATATCTTACAATACTTGTGAGTGATTCTGAGTTGTACCCATCTCTGTTACATCTCTCTTGCTGCTGGATGGATGTTACTGGGCATTTGCAAACAGAACAGGTCATGTCATAGGCATGTGCACAGAATAGGCATTCAATTCTGAGGTGAGTGTACTGTATACAGAGATCACTCAGATTCAGTCAGATATTCTGCATCCTGATTAGGGCTGATGCAAACGCTGATACTAGTGTTGACAGCTGCTTTCACAAGCGGAGGGCTGCCACAAGTGTGGTAGCATAGATGCATCTGATACTGCATACTGGCAAATGTTTGCATAGGACTTCTGACTGTAGTCAGCATCCGGAATTGAGATTGCATTAAGTGCAACTCAAAATCAAGTCTACTCTACCTATTATTATGTCTGGCAGAGACAGCCCTCCAGCCTTATAACTAACTGTGTAGAGGGACCGCAACTATACAGTACCTCAATTTCTTCTTGCAGAATGTTGAAGGCTTATATAATCAAGAAAAAAACAGAAAGGATTTAAGCATTCTCATAACTGAGCTTTTGGAATTTGTGTGTGATCCAGAGAGATGATAAGAAACCATGTAATTGCATTTTCTCACTAGAGGAAGGTTAAGGTTAAAATCCTTAACTTTTTTAGTGACGTTCCTGAAGCTACTCAATTGCCGCAATGCCAGCGGTGGAACGAATGCAAGACTCTGGGGACTGGATAGTCAACACTCTGGGGACTGGTTACTCTATGCAGGGCTGTTTCTAGCCAATTTGGCTCCCAGTGCGAGATTTAAAAATGCGCCCCCCCCCCCATTGGCATAACAAAAAATGTGCCCCCTCCCCCATAGATATAAAAAGTAAAAGATATGCGCGCGCAGCGCACCGGGAAAGGAGGTGTGGCCTCGGTAAAATGGGTGTGGTCTCTGTAAAATGGGTGTGGCCTCGTCTGAATCGACTACCTTACACCCCAGTTTTTGCCTTGCACCGACAGATCACGGTGAGCACAGGAAAAAAATAAAAATATATATTATGCCATACACCGCAATGCCTTTGATACATTAAATCCCCATTTTACACGTTACGGCAGGCAAGAGTCCCCATTTTCCACATTACGGCAGGCAAGAGTCCCCATTTTCCACAATATGGCAGGCAAGTGTCCCCATTTTCCACATTACGGCAGGCAAGAGCCCCCATTTTACACAATACGGCAGGCAAGAGCCCCCATTTTACACAATACAGCAGGCACGTGTCCCCATTTTACACAATACGGCAGGCACTTGTCCGCATTTTACACAGTACGGCAGGCTAGAGTCCCCATTTTACACAATACGGCAGGCACGTGTCCCCATTTTACACAGTACGGCAGGCAAGCATCCCCATTTTACACAGTACGGCAGGCACGTGTCCCCATTATACACAGTGCGGCAGGCAAGTGTCCCCATTTTACACAGCGCGGCAGGCAAGAGTCCCCATTTTACACAGTACGGCAGGCACGTGTCCCCATTTCACACAGTGCGGCAAGCAAGTGTCCCCATTTTACACATTATGGCAGGCGAGTGTCTCCATTTTACACATTATGGCAGGCAGGTGTCCCCATTTTACACAGTATGGCAGGTAGGTGTCCCCATTTTACACAGTGCGGCAGACAAGAGTCCCCATTTTACACAGTGCGGCAAGCAAGTGTCCCCATTTTACACAGTACGGCAGTCAGGTGTCCCCATTTTACACAGTACGGCAGGCAGGTGTCCCCATTTTACACAGTACGGCAGGCAGGTGTCCCCATTTTACACAGTACGGCAGTCAGGTGTCCCCAGTTTACACAGTACGGCAGGCAGGTGTCCCCATTTTACACAGTACGGCAGGCAGGTGTCCCCATTTTACACAGTACGACAGGCAGGTGTCCCCATTTTACACATTATGGCAGGCAGGTGTCCCCATTTAACACATTACGGCAGGCAAGTGTCCCCTTCTTATACATGATGGCAGGTGGCGGGGGGGGGGGAGAGAGGGAGAGGCTGACTTACAGTTGAAGCGGTTCTTCCCGCTCTTCGCCACCTCTCCCTCCTCTTCGTGGCGCCGCCGGCTTGCCTCCCCCTCCTCCCTCCTCCTGAGTACCCAGATCAGGGGGGCGGAGTTTCGCAGAATGACGCGATTGCGTCATGATGTCACGACGCACCGCGTCATTACGCAAAACTCTGCCCCCCGAGCTGGGTACTCGGGAGGAGGGGGATTTTAAAGTGTTCAAGAAGTGCCACAGCGGGGCGCCCCGTGCGGTTGCATGGCTCGCCCGCCGCAAGAAACGGCACTGACTCTATGGACTGAGGGGCTCTCCACTGAAGCCCAGACCAGAATCTGCCAGCAACCTCAAGATTCCTGACAGTTCCTCACCTGATTTGTCAAGTCTGGTTAGTGTTCCTGTGCAACTAGTGTCGAGGTGCTAAAGGTCTCATGAGATACTCATGGTAAGCCTTACTGTCTAAGAGATGTTTGCAATGTTTGTGATGGGGTGGAGGGGTGGGGGTCCCATCATTCGCCAACACCTGGGTCCACCACTGGCAAGTTCTGCCATTACTTAATGTCATTGCAAACCCTCCACTGGAGATGCTTCCTCCTTTTTCTATCCTAACAAAAGTAAAACTTTTACTGTATATTGGCAAGGACACACCCTGATACTGTTCCTGAAGTTAATACCTCAATAGATCTCTTCAGAAGTACTTCTGAGTTTGACCAGTTCAATGTGCTTCTCAAAAAATGACTTCACAAAGAAAAGGGCTGCTTTTCAGGAGCTGAAAACTTAGATTGCCTCTAAAAGCACCTACACTAACGTACTAAAAAAAAGAAAACAGATGCCAAGAGTTCACTGAACATTGAAATTACTTTAATTTGTTGTAAGATCAGTTTGAGATTCATGAGAACCGATGAAGGCACAACAACCTGAAAATTAGGAACGTTTCTGAATTGATAATAACATGTAATGCCTTTTAGGGTTCGTCTGATGCATTCACAGAGCATATGCTCCTAGACCAGTGGTTCCCAAACTGTGTTGAATCACAGGACCCTAGAATATCAGCATTTTTTTCATGGCACCCTTAGACCAAAGTTTCTTATTGAGAAATTCAGCAAAGATTATTAAATTAAATATATTGGTCTAAGCAGTCAACCAGTTATGTAGTGGTTGACAGAAGACTGCTTCTGTTCGTCCACATAATTTATTATACGCAAAACCAGGGCTGGTGGCTGCCAATCATATTGACCAGAAATTTGGCTTGATCCTGGACCACTAACCCGTGGCATCCCTGCAATGGGCTTGCGGCACTTGGTGATGCCACAGCGATCAGTTTGGGAACCACTGTCCTAGACAATGTTCATTGCACTTCAATATTATTATTTCCATCTCAATCCCAAATTCTGATGCCTTGTCAAAATTTTCCAGCAACTAATCACAGGGAAGCACCAATCCGTGTCATCCACAATTAAAAAAAATTACACTAGAGATATGTTCTTGCAGTGATAAAAGCCCTACACAATCAGAACTTCAAAATATCAGCGGGGATTACTCTTCTCTTTTATAACATATTAAATCTCCTGAACAAGGATATCTCCATGAATTCTTCTCCATCAAACTTCTGAGATCCTTTCCCACCTCACCACCCAGGTGTCTCCTAAGACAAGATCCCCTCCCCCCCATCTACAGAGTAGACTGAACCCTGAATTTCACAATGACACCACTGAATCTGTCAACCCATATGTCATATAGCTCTATTACAACAAGTTGAACTTTTGTTCATTGTATTACAGGTTCTTTAGGACAATTGATCATCTACAAGCTGTACTTTTAGCTTTTTGATTGCTACTATCAACAACTCTCCCCTGTCATTTTGGCTCCTTTTATACCCTCCTTCTGTATTCTTTGTTTTCATCACAGGTTCTCCAGGGGACTTGTGGAGGATCTCCAGGTTCTTGGGATTGTTTTGCTAGTCTCAACTGATATTTTTTTTTTGTTATTGTTCTACTAATGCTTTTATTGTAATGTTATATATTCCTGATGCTCTGGCCTTTTGGAACCCTTATTTACCACTACTACAAAAGTTGAATTGTGCTCCATAGAGTGCTTCCTTACTATCCTCCCCCGTCTAGAAATTGCAGTCACCTCTTGTCTATGTACACCCCTGCTATGTTAACATTTTTGGGAAACTTTTATAAAGGTTCTTCTCGTTAATATTTATTATGTTTAATTACTAAGCCTCTCCCCATGGCTTGGGGCCTCCTATTTGGAGCTCGTTGTGGCCTCAGTCATTATTTGAGCCTTTGTGGCCTTTACAATATTTTTCCCTATCCATGACAATATTGTTGGCATTTGTCATAATTCCACATTTCCTTTTTTTTCCAGGAGGCCTTCATCACCACTATGATTTGGTCTTCACCGACCTTCATGTATCGGCCCTGTGACACAAAAAAACTCTGGTATGCATTAGTGATGAGCGGGTTCGGTTCCTCGGAAACCGAACCCCCCCGAACTTCACCCATTTTACACGGGTCCGAGGCATACTCGGATTCTCCCGTATGGCTCGGTTAATCCAAGCGCGCCCGAACGTCATCATCCCGCTGTCGGATTCTCGCGAGATTCGGATTCTATATAAGCAGCCGCGCGTCGCCGCCATTTTCACTCGTGCATTGGAAATGTTAGGGAGAGGACGTGGCTGGCATCCTCTCCGTTTATTAATAATATTTGTGCTGCTTATTGCTTAATTGTGGGGACTGGGGAGCAGCTGTATTATATAGGAGGAGTACAGTGCAGAGTTTTGCTGACCAGTGACCACCAGTATACGTTGTCTGCCTGAAAAACACTCCATATCTGTGCTCAGTGTGCTGCATATATCTGTGCTCACACTGCTTAATTGTGGGGACTGGGGAGCAGCTGTATTATATAGGAGGAGTACAGTGCAGAGTTTTGCTGACCAGTGACCATCAGTATACGTTGTCTGCCTGAAAAACACTCCATATCTGTGCTCAGTGTGCTGCATATATCTGTGCTCACACTGCTTATTTGTGGGGACTGGGGAGCAGCTGTATTATATAGGAGGAGTACAGTGCAGAGTTTTGCTGACCAGTGACCACCAGTACACGTTGTCTGCCTGAAAAACACTCCATATCTGTGCTCAGTGTGCTGCATATATCTGTGCTCACACTGCTTTATTGTGGGGACTGGGGACCACCAGTATATAAATAGGAGGAGTACAGTGCAGAGTTTTACTGACCAGTGACCACCAGTATACGTTGTCTGCCTTAAAAAACTCCATATCTGTGCTCAGTGTGCTGCATATATCTGTGCTCACACTGCTTTATTGTGGGGACTGCGGACCACCAGTATATTATATAGGAGGAGTACAGTGCAGAGTTTTGCTGACCAGTGACCACCAGTATATATAGCAGGAAGGCTACTGCTCTACCTACCTCTGTGTCGTCAAGAGGTAGATGGGCCAGCTGTTTGTGTCAGCCACTTGGGTCGCTTAGCTTAGTCATCCAGCGACCTCGGTGCAAATTTTAGAACTAAAAATAATATTGTGAGGTGTGAGGTGTTCAGAATATACTGGAAATGAGTGGAAATTATGGTTATTGAGGTTAATAATACTATGGGATCAAAATGACACCCAAATTCTATGATTTAAGCTGTTTTTGAGTTTTTTTTTTTTTTTTTTTAAAACGAATCCAAAACACACCCGAATCCGACAAAAAATTTTCAGGGAGGTTTTGCCAAAACGCGTCCGAATCCAAAACACGGCCGCGGAACCGAATCCAAAACCAAAACACAAAACCTGAAAAATTTCCGGTGCACATCACTAGTATGCATGCAAAGGGAAGTGGGATGTATTGAAAGGTATACTACAATATATACTGTAACCGAACTGCAGCTCTTCCTCCCTATTGCCATCAAGAAAAGGTCTGTTTTTCTATCAACCGCTGGACTCCTTTGAGAGGAGTTTTTTGTTTGGCGGTCATTAATTACATTCAATACACAGATAGTTGTATGTATTAAGCAATCTCCCATGTACATTTATGTATTATGACTATTACTGTATGTTGTCAACAGGCTGTACATCACTCCATATTTTAATATTTTATTTTTACTGTTTATGTTATATGTCATCTCCCTGTTGACTTTTCTTTATTTTATTTTTTTTAATCAAATGTTTAGGGGGTATCCACTTAGCCACCGTAAATTACGGTGGCTAATTGTCCCATCGGGGTTAATCCTACTAGCCCCGATAAGCCGGTGTGAGCCGCGATTTATCAGGGATTTTGTTTCCCTTGCTTCAGGCAGGCGAAACAAAATCCCCGGAAACAGCCCCGTTTCTGTGGATTTGTGTTTTCAGAAGAGAATGATTTTTTTTTTACAGGCAACCAAGGGGGTCATTCAGACCTGGTCGCACGCAGGCCGTTCTTTGTAATCGCCGCCTACAGGGGAGGGGACTAGGGCTGTGCAGGGCTGCAATCTCTTGTGCACAGAGCTGCACAAACAAAAAGTTTGTGCAGTCTCTGCACAGCTCAGGATTTACTCACCCGCTGTGATGATCCGGCTTGGAGCTGACGTCAGAAACCCTCCTCTTCAACGGCTGGGCACGCCTGCGTTTTTCCGGACACTCCTCGAAAGCGGTGAGTTGCCGCCCAGGGCCGCCTTCTGCCTGTAAATCTTCTTGCAAACGGCTTCTTTGTTAGGTCCGTCACTCCATGGTGACGGCTGTCGCCAGCGACCGACGCACCTGCGCATTGCCGCCCGTGCGCATGTGCAGGTCAGACCCGTTCGTACGGGAGCGAGAAATTACAGTGTGCCAACGGGTCGGAATTGGATAGCCTGCAAAAAAAAATGGGTGAAAGATTGGGAAAAACCGTGAACACGCCCGATATTCCTTCACCTCTAATTGGATACCCCCTTTAGTAGTGGCAGATATAATAAAGACAGGTCCTTTGTCCACTAACACTAATAAATAATTTAAGACATAAATGAGACTCGATTAAGTAGCATTTTGGAAGAAGATTCCAAAACGTTAAATGCTGCGATGAACCGGGACGGAGCTGACGTCAGGATCCCTCCCTGGAAACGGCCGGGCATGCCTGTGTTCGTATGGACACGCCCTGAAAACGGTCAGTTGACGCCCACGAATGGCCTCGTCCTGTCAATCTTCTAGTGATCTCCGGTGCGATCGCTTTCTTCGTTAGATCCTTCGCTCCCTGGCGATGGCCGTCGCCAGGGAGTGACGCGCCTACGCATTGCGACCCACACGCAGGCGCACTTCAGACCTGATTGCACCGCTGCGAAAAATGGCAGCATGCGATCAGGTCTGAATGACCCCCAATGTGTGCATCTGTGTGTACATTACGACTTCCTCCACTGACTGTACATTGCTACCCCCACTATATAATAAATTGACCCCTTAAAGACTATTGCAAAGGCTGAAAACAACCTTTTGTGAATGAAGGGTCTAATTCAGTAAGGATTGCCAATTCTGCTAATTAGCAGAATTGGCAATCCTTTGGATCGCATGCTGGGGGCCGCCCAGCATGCTTACCGTCGCCTCCCCCCGTTCAACAAGCAGAAATTGCGAGCGCATCGCAATTTCTGCTTGTTAGCAGACAATAAAGATGGCTCCTGCCAGCGCAGGAGTCCCTCCGCATTGTTCTCGCAGCCACAGTGATCACGCCCCTGTTTGGCTGCCTCCGACCCCGTTCGTACCGCAACGCTCCATCTTCGCCCTGGAAACGGAGCGTTGCTGCCCCCGCCCGCCTCTGTCTCATTGACAGGCAGACGCGATTGCATTTTCTGCGCCTTCCCGCAGAAAGTGCGGGCACATGCGTAGGACAGGCGATGCGCCCGCATCTTTTTCTCAATGTTTGTGGTTGTATCGCACGCTGCGATTAACCTGAATTAGGCCCTAAATCAGAAGCTGTTAAACTGTATTTAACTTAAAATTACCAAAAAGAAAAAAATATATATTAGTATCAGGCTGCGAGATAACATACAGCAAAATGAAGACAAGAGAGATATGAGTAAAGTGCATTCTGGGAATGTCATGGAGATGAGGACCTAAGGATTCTATAGTACATGAAAGTAAATTATGTGGTTTCATAAAAGCAAAAACATGATATATGGCACCTGTCACGCTATGGCATATATGCCAGCCCACCCATTCATTTTGTGCCACTGCATAATAAATCATCTCTTGCTTGTTACAGAAAATAATCCAGCCACATCATTCACATGTGCTATTACTTACACTCCTCTATGCTACAGGGTCATGATACACAAGGTCTTGACATCTGTTGACCCTTTTCCTTCCAAGAAAACAAACCGTCACATCTTCTTGTCATCCAAGCTGAGGGAGTGTGGGTTGCTAAAAGGGAAAATAACTACTTGTTTTCCCACCTCCTGAAGGACTTGGCGAGAGATTCACTTCATCAGAGGCCTAAATCCCGCTGACAGGCGTGATGACAGCTGCTGTAAGTGATACAGTGCTGTTGCTTGGGTGGAATGTCAGTATAGTGTGTGCAGTAAGTGGACGGCCTTTCCGGCAACAATAAAACCAACTGGACATTTTATTTTTCAGAATGCTTATTGGAAAGTCCACTGGGTTTCTAGCTTCATTTTTCCTTTTAGATCAAAGGTTTTTTTGACTGTTTTGTTATAGACAGTACGGATGGTGTAATGGGTAGCATTACTGCCTCACAGCACTGAGGTCATGGGTTCGATTCCCACCATAGCCCTAACTGTGTGGAGTTTGTATATTCTCCCACAATCCAAAAATATATACTGGTAGGTTAATTGGCTCCCAACAAAATTAACCCTAGTGTGAGTGTGTACATGTGGTAGGGAATATAGATTGTAAGCTCCACTGGTGCAGGGACTGATGTGAATAGCCAAATATGTTTCTGTAAAGCGCTGTGGAATGTGTGTGCGTTATATAAATAACTGGTAGTAGTAATAATAATAATACAGACAAAATTAAATCCTAACACTTTGAGTTATATACTAACTTATGTATTCCAAATATATTACCACTGGCGTTCTCTTCATTTATTTTTTGTTTTATGCTCAGCCTATATAAAAATGGGATATTAATTTGACAGAGAACACAGAGTGTTATGTCTTGGTTTAAGCGAGTTCTATATAGTTAGCCATATACTGTATTGGTGTAGCCAGATCACAAGGGTAGTAAATGCTCTGCAGGGTCATCTGATCCACTCACACAGCAATATAGGAATTAGAGATGAGCGCCTGAAATTTTTCGGGTTTTGTGTTTTGGTTTTGGGTTCGGTTCCGCGGCCGTGTTTTGGGTTCGAACGCGTTTTGGCAAAACCTCACCGAATTTTTTTTGTCGGATTCGGGTGTGTTTTGGATTCGGGTGTTTTTTTCCAAAAAACACTAAAAAACAGCTTAAATCATAGAATTTGGGGGTCATTTTGATCCCAAAGTATTATTAACCTCAAAAACCATAATTTACACTCATTTTCAGTCTATTCTGAATACCTCACACCTCACAATATTATTTTTAGTCCTAAAATTTGCACCGAGGTCGCTGTGTGAGTAAGATAAGCGACCCTAGTGTCCGACACAAACACCGGGCCCATCTAGGAGTGGCACTGCAGTGTCACGCAGGATGTCCCTTCCAAAAAACCCTCCCCAAACAGCACATGACGCAAAGAAAAAAAGAGGCGCAATGAGGTCTAAATCCCGCTGACAGGCGTGATGACAGCTGCTGTAAGTGATACAGTGCTGTTGCTTGGGTGGAATGTCAGTATAGTGTGTGCAGTAAGTGGACGGCCTTTCCGGCAACAATAAAACCAACTGGACATTTTATTTTTCAGAATGCTTATTGGAAAGTCCACTGGGTTTCTAGCTTCATTTTTCCTTTTAGATCAAAGGTTTTTTTGACTGTTTTGTTATAGACAGTACGGATGGTGTAATGGGTAGCATTACTGCCTCACAGCACTGAGGTCATGGGTTCGATTCCCACCATAGCCCTAACTGTGTGGAGTTTGTATATTCTCCCACAATCCAAAAATATATACTGGTAGGTTAATTGGCTCCCAACAAAATTAACCCTAGTGTGAGTGTGTACATGTGGTAGGGAATATAGATTGTAAGCTCCACTGGTGCAGGGACTGATGTGAATAGCCAAATATGTTTCTGTAAAGCGCTGTGGAATGTGTGTGCGTTATATAAATAACTGGTAGTAGTAATAATAATAATACAGACAAAATTAAATCCTAACACTTTGAGTTATATACTAACTTATGTATTCCAAATATATTACCACTGGCGTTCTCTTCATTTATTTTTTGTTTTATGCTCAGCCTATATAAAAATGGGATATTAATTTGACAGAGAACACAGAGTGTTATGTCTTGGTTTAAGCGAGTTCTATATAGTTAGCCATATACTGTATTGGTGTAGCCAGATCACAAGGGTAGTAAATGCTCTGCAGGGTCATCTGATCCACTCACACAGCAATATAGGAATTAGAGATGAGCGCCTGAAATTTTTCGGGTTTTGTGTTTTGGTTTTGGGTTCGGTTCCGCGGCCGTGTTTTGGGTTCGAACGCGTTTTGGCAAAACCTCACCGAATTTTTTTTGTCGGATTCGGGTGTGTTTTGGATTCGGGTGTTTTTTTCCAAAAAACACTAAAAAACAGCTTAAATCATAGAATTTGGGGGTCATTTTGATCCCAAAGTATTATTAACCTCAAAAACCATAATTTACACTCATTTTCAGTCTATTCTGAATACCTCACACCTCACAATATTATTTTTAGTCCTAAAATTTGCACCGAGGTCGCTGTGTGAGTAAGATAAGCGACCCTAGTGTCCGACACAAACACCGGGCCCATCTAGGAGTGGCACTGCAGTGTCACGCAGGATGTCCCTTCCAAAAAACCCTCCCCAAACAGCACATGACGCAAAGAAAAAAAGAGGCGCAATGAGGTAGCTGTGTGAGTAAGATTAGCGACCCTAGTGGCCGACACAAACACCGGGCCCATCTAGGAGTGGCACTGCAGTGTCACGCAGGATGGCCCTTCCAAAAAACCCTCCCCAAACAGCACATGACGCAAAGAAAAAAAGAGGCGCAATGAGGTAGCTGTGTGAGTAAGATTAGCGACCCTAGTGGCCAACACAAACACCGGGCCCATCTAGGAGTGGCACTGCAGTGTCACGCAGGATGTCCCTTCCAAAAAACCCTCCCCAAACAGCACATGACGCAAAGAAAAAAAGAGGCGCAATGAGGTAGCTGACTGTGTGAGTAAGATTAGCGACCCTAGTGGCCGACACAAACACCGGGCCCATTTAGGAGTGGCACTGCAGTGTCACGCAGGATGTCCCTTCCAAAAAACCCTCCCCAATCAGCACATGATGCAAAGAAAAAGAAAAGAAAAAAGAGGTGCAAGATGGAATTGTCCTTGGGCCCTCCCACCCACCCTTATGTTGTATAAACAAAACAGGACATGCACACTTTAACCAACCCATCATTTCAGTGACAGGGTCTGCCACACGACTGTGACTGATATGACGGGTTGGTTTGGACCCCCCCCCAAAAAGAAGCAATTAATCTCTCCTTGCACAAACTGGCTCTACAGAGGCAAGATGTCCACCTCATCATCACCCTCCGATATATCACCGTGTACATCCCCCTCCTCACAGATTATCAATTCGTCCCCACTGGAATCCACCATCTCAGCTCCCTGTGTACTTTGTGGAGGCAATTGCTGCTGGTCAATGTCTCCGCGGAGGAATTGATTATAATTCATTTTAATGAACATCATCTTCTCCACATTTTCTGGATGTAACCTCGTACGCCGATTGCTGACAAGGTGAGCGGCGGCACTAAACACTCTTTCAGAGTACACACTTGTGGGAGGGCAACTTAGGTAGAATAAAGCCAGTTTGTGCAAGGGCCTCCAAATTGCCTCTTTTTCCTGCCAGTATAAGTACGGACTGTGTGACGTGCCTACTTGGATGCGGTCACTCATATAATCCTCCACCATTCTATCAATGTTGAGAGAATCATATGCAGTGACAGTAGACGACATGTCCGTAATCGTTGTCAGGTCCTTCAGTCCGGACCAGATGTCAGCATCAGCAGTCGCTCCAGACTGCCCTGCATCACCGCCAGCGGGTGGGCTCGGAATTCTGAGCCTTTTCCTCGCACCCCCAGTTGCGGGAGAATGTGAAGGAGGAGATGTTGACAGGTCGCGTTCCGCTTGACTTGACAATTTTGTCACCAGCAGGTCTTTCAACCCCAGCAGACTTGTGTCTGCCGGAAAGAGAGATCCAAGGTAGGCTTTAAATCTAGGATCGAGCACGGTGGCCAAAATGTAGTGCTCTGATTTCAACAGATTGACCACCCGTGAATCCTTGTTAAGCGAATTAAGGGCTCCATCCACAAGTCCCACATGCCTAGCGGAATCGCTCCGTGTTAGCTCCTCCTTCAATGT
The DNA here is from genome assembly GCF_028390025.1 of Pseudophryne corroboree. Classification (NCBI taxonomy): domain Eukaryota; kingdom Metazoa; phylum Chordata; class Amphibia; order Anura; family Myobatrachidae; genus Pseudophryne; species Pseudophryne corroboree. The sequence continues at coordinate 178,814,546 of NC_086444.1, read as the reverse complement.
CTCCAGCTTCTTCTGCAAAAGCCTGATGAGGGGAATGACCTGACTCAGGCTGGCAGTGTCTGAACTGACTTCACGTGTGGCAAGTTCAAAGGGCATCAGAACCTTGCACAACGTTGAAATCATTCTCCACTGCGCTTGAGACAGGTGCATTCCACCTACTATATCGTGCTCAATTGCATAGGCTTGAATGGCCTTTTGCTGCTCCTCCAACCTCTGAAGCATATAGAGGGTTGAATTCCACCTCGTTACCACTTCTTGCTTCAGATGATGGCAGGGCAGGTTCAGTAGTTTTTGGTGGTGCTCCAGTCTTCTGTACGTGGTGCCTGTACGCCGAAAGTGTCCCGCAATTCTTCTGGCCACCGACAGCATCTCTTGCACGCCCCTGTCGTTTTTAAAAAAATTCTGCACCACCAAATTCAAGGTATGTGCAAAACATGGGACGTGCTGGAATTTGCCCATATTTAATGCACACACAATATTGCTGGCGTTGTCCGATGCCACAAATCCACAGGAGAGTCCAATTGGGGTAAGCCATTCCGCGATGATCTTCCTCAGTTGCCGTAAGAGGTTTTCAGCTGTGTGCGTATTCTGGAAAGCGGTGATACAAAGCGTAGCCTGCCTAGGAAAGAGTTGGCGTTTGCGAGATGCTGCTACTGGTGCCGCCGCTGCTGTTCTTGCGGCGGGAGTCCATACATCTACCCAGTGGGCTGTCACAGTCATATAGTCCTGACCATGCCCTGCTCCACTTGTCCACATGTCCGTGGTTAAGTGGACATTGGGTACAGCTGCATTTTTTAGGACACTGGTGACTCTTTTTCTGAGGTCTGTGTACATTTTCGGTATCGCCTGCCTAGAGAAATGGAACCTAGATGGTATTTGGTACCGGGGACACAGTACCTCCAACAAGTCTCTAGTTGGCTCTGCAGTAATGATGGATACCGGAACCACGTTTCTCACCACCCAGGATGCCAAGGCCTCAGTTATCCGCTTTGCAGTAGGATGACTGCTGTGATATTTCATCTTCCTCGCAAAGGACTGTTGGACAGTCAATTGCTTGGTGGAAGTAGTAAAAGTGGTCTTACGACTTCCCCTCTGGGATGACCATCGACTCCCAGCAGCAACAACAGCAGCGCCAGCAGCAGTAGGCGTTACACGCAAGGATGCATCGGAGGAATCCCAGGCAGGAGAGGAATCGTCAGAATTGCCAGTGACATGGCCTGCAGGACTATTGGCATTCCTGGGGAAGGAGGAAATTGACACTGAGGGAGTTGGTGGGGTGGTTTGCGTGAGCTTGGTTACAAGAGGAAGGGATTTACTGGTCAGTGGACTGCTTCCGCTGTCACCCAAAGTTTTTGAACTTGTCACTGACTTATTATGAATGCGCTGCAGGTGACGTATAAGGGAGGATGTTCCGAGGTGGTTAACGTCCTTACCCCTACTTATTACAGCTTGACAAAGGGAACACACGGCTTGACACCTGTTGTCCGCATTTCTGGTGAAATACCTCCACACCGAAGAGCTGATTTTTTTGGTATTTTCACCTGGCATGTCAACGGCCATATTCCTCCCACGGACAACAGGTGTCTCCCCGGGTGCCTGACTTAAACAAACCACCTCACCATCAGAATCCTCCTGGTCAATTTCCTCCCCAGCGCCAGCAACACCCATATCCTCCTCATCCTGGTGTACTTCAACACTGACATCTTCAATCTGACTATCAGGAACTGGACTGCGGGTGCTCCTTCCAGCACTTGCAGGGGGCGTGCAAATGGTGGAAGGCGCATGCTCTTCACGTCCAGTGTTGGGAAGGTCAGGCATCGCAACCGACACAATTGGACTCTCCTTGTGGATTTGGGATTTCGAAGAATGCACAGTTCTTTGCTGTGCTGCTTTTGCCAGCTTGAGTCTTTTCATTTTTCTAGCGAGAGGCTGAGTGCTTCCATCCTCATGTGAAGCTGAACCACTAGCCATGAACATAGGCCAGGGCCTCAGCCGTTCCTTGCCACTCCGTGTGGTAAATGGCATATTGGCAAGTTTACGCTTCTCCTCCGACAATTTTATTTTAGGTTTTGGAGTCCTTTTTTTACTGATATTTGGTGTTTTGGATTTGACATGCTCTGTACTATGACATTGGGCATCGGCCTTGGCAGACGACGTTGCTGGCATTTCATCGTCTCGGCCATGACTAGTGGCAGCAGCTTCAGCACGAGGTGGAAGTGGATCTTGATCTTTCCCTAATTTTGGAACCTCAACATTTTTGTTCTCCATATTTTAATAGGCACAACTAAAAGGCACCTCAGGTAAACAATGGAGATGGATACTAGTATACAATTATGGACTGCCTGCCGAGTGCAGACACAGAGGTAGCCACAGCCGTGAACTACCGTACTGTACTGTGTCTGCTGCTAATATAGACTGGTTGATAAAGAGATGTCTATGTAACTATGTATGTATAAAGAAGAAAGAAAAAAAAACCACGGTTAGGTGGTATACAATTATGGACGGACTGCCTGCCGAGTGCAGACACAGAGGTAGCCACAGCCGTGAACTACCGTACTGTACTGTGTCTGCTGCTAATAATATAGACTGGTTGATAAAGAGATGTCGTAGTAGTATGTATGTATAAAGAAGAAAGAAAAAAAAACCACGGTTAGGTGGTATACAATTATGGACGGACTGCCTGCCGAGTGCAGACACAGAGGTAGCCACAGCCGTGAACTACCGTACTGTACTGTGTCTGCTGCTAATATAGACTGGTTGATAAAGAGATGTCTATGTAACTATGTATGTATAAAGAAGAAAAAACCACGGTTAGGTGGTATACAATTATGGACGGACTGCCTGCCGAGTGCAGACACAGAGGTAGCCACAGCCGTGAACTACCGTACTGTACTGTGTCTGCTGCTAATATAGACTGGTTGATAAAGAGATGTCTATGTAACTATGTATGTATAAAGAAGAAAGAAAAAAAAACCACGGTTAGGTGGTATACAATTATGGACGGACTGCCTGCCGAGTGCAGACACAGAGGTAGCCACAGCCGTGAACTACCGTACTGTACTGTGTCTGCTGCTAATATAGACTGGTTGATAAAGAGATGTCTATGTAACTATGTATGTATAAAGAAGAAAGAAAAAAAAAACACGGTTAGGTGGTATACAATTATGGACGGACTGCCTGCCGAGTGCAGACACAGAGGTAGCCACAGCCGTGAACTACCGTACTGTACTGTGTCTGCTGCTAATATAGACTGGTTGATAAAGAGATGTCTATGTAACTATGTATGTATAAAGAAGAAAAAACCACGGTTAGGTGGTATACAATTATGGACGGACTGCCTGCCGAGTGCAGACACAGAGGTAGCCACAGCCGTGAACTACCGTACTGTACTGTGTCTGCTGCTAATATAGACTGGTTGATAAAGAGATGTCTATGTAACTATGTATGTATAAAGAAGAAAGAAAAAAAAACCACGGTTAGGTGGTATACAATTATGGACGGACTGCCTGCCGAGTGCAGACACAGAGGTAGCCACAGCCGTGAACTACCGTACTGTACTGTGTCTGCTGCTAATATAGACTGGTTGATAAAGAGATGTCGTAGTAGTATGTATGTATAAAGAAGAAAAAAAAACCACGGTTAGGTGGTATACAATTATGGACGGACTGCCTGCCGAGTGCAGACACAGAGGTAGCCACAGCCGTGAACTACCGTACTGTGTCTGCTGCGACTGGATGATAAATGATATAAAAAATATATATATATCACTACTGCAGCCGGACAGGTATATATTATATATTATATAATGACGGACCTGCTGGACACTGTCTGTCAGCAGAATGAGTTTTATTTTTATAGAATAAAAAAAACAACAACACACAAGTGAAGTCACACGACGAGTGTTTAACTTTTTCAGGCAATCACAATATAAGTATACTACTAACTATACTGGTGGTCAGTGTGGTCAGGTCACTGGTCAGTCACACTGGCAGTGGCACTCCTGCAGCAAAAGTGTGCACTGTTTAATTTTAATATAATATTATGTACTCCTGGCTCCTGCTATAACCTATAACTGGCACTGCAGTGCTCCCCAGTCTCCCCCACAATTATAAGCTGTGTGAGCTGAGCAGTCAGACAGATATATAATATATATAGATGATGCAGCACACTGGGCTGAGCCTGAGCAGTGCACACAGATATGGTATGTGACTGAGTCACTGTGTGTATCGCTTTTTTCAGGCAGAGAACGGATATATTAAATAAACTGCACTGTCTGGTGGTCACTCACTATATAATATTATGTACTCCTGGCTCCTGCTATAACCTATAACTGGCACTGCAGTGCTCCCCAGTCTCCCCCACAATTATAAGCTGTGTGAGCTGAGCAGTCAGACAGATATATAATATATATAGATGATGCAGCACACTGGGCTGAGCCTGAGCAGTGCACACAGATATGGTATGTGACTGAGTCACTGTGTGTATCGCTTTTTTCAGGCAGAGAACGGATATATTAAATAAACTGCACTGTCTGGTGGTCACTCACTAGTAAACTCTCTGCACTCTCTACACTTCTACAGTACTCCTCCTAGTCCTAAGCTCCAGTAAATCTCTCTCTCTTATAATCTAAATGGAGAGGACGCCAGCCACGTCCTCTCCCTATCAATCTCAATGCACGTGTGAAAATGGCGGCGACGCGCGGCTCCTTATATAGAATCCGAGTCTCGCGATAGAATCCGAGCCTCGCGAGAATCCGACAGCGTCATGATGACGTTCGGGCGCGCTCGGGTTAACCGAGCAAGGCGGGAAGATCCGAGTCGCTCGGACCCGTGAAAAAAAACATGAAGTTCGGGCGGGTTCGGATTCAGAGAAACCGAACCCGCTCATCTCTAATAGGAATGGCAAAAATGTTTGGGTTTTGTGATCCAGATATATATATATATATATATATATATGTTTTGGTGTCAGACTTTTTTATCAATTATATAGAAGGTCGGAAACCAACTAGAATAGCCTATGGTGGGTATGAAGGTAGTTTGAGAATAGGTTTCATGGAGCGTTTCAATGATTTGAGATTAGAGGAAAGTCCTGTTATACTGAGGAGATTCCACAGAGTGGATTCAGTCCCAAAAAAAAGCCTGTAAAAGTAATGGTAGAAGTTAATGTAGATGGGAGACACAGACCTTGAGACGGGAGTTTCTGATGTATGTTAGTCCAGTTTTGTATATGGGGGTCATAGGAGCCAGGTCTATGAGTGTTGTGGGTGCTTGATCATGCCCAGTATTTGAGCTGCTGCTACTTTCTTTGTCTATGCTTTCTACTTTTCTGTTAAAGTCCATTGAGGAGAACAGGCCAATCATTTTCAAAAGTTAGTTCTGATGTATGGCGTTGCATGTTAGCAGTGTTTCTGGTGTTGGGTACACTGGGCTCCACAAGGAATGGACAATGGGGTGTAGAGTAGGATCTTGATCCGAGGCACCAACAGGCTCAAAGCTTTGACTGTTCCCAGAATGCATAGCGCCGCCTCCTATATCACCCCACCTCACTGCACAGGATCTCAGTTTTTGTAGTTGGTGCTGCAGTAGCAGGCACTTAACAGAGGGGCTGCTCCAGGCAGCCCTAAGAAGAGCTTTTTTTCTGAGGAAAAAAGTGAAGACTTCAAGGGCAGCAGCAGTGTTACATGTCAGTGGACATTCAGGGCTGCAGCTCTGGCTCTCCCCAGCGGCGCTGTACACTCCCGAGCCCTGGTTGCCGGGTAACTACAGCAGGAGGCTCCGGTTTTCTTCTTGTCAGGCACACATGACGGGAGCTCTCCGGGATCGCGTGGCCGCGCTTCGGGAGGTGGTAAGTGGGTCCCGTTTGCGGGACCCGGTCTTTATTGTGATCCGGCGCTGTCAGTGGGAGGCGGGTCGCGCGCGCTGGTGGTGGACACTGTGGCAGTACAGGCGATCCCACTAGATCACTAGGGCATGGGACAGGTCAGGTTTTCTCTATAAACCGTTTTATTAGAGACCGCAGTACCCGGTGGTTTTGCCAGCAGGGGGACAGAGCTTGGACCTGAAGCCCCTCCCCAGCCCCAGGGCGCCATTTTCTGCAAATGTTCCCGCCCTGGAGCTGCATATCTGTCTCTCCCTCACTCCCTGGCAGTGTCTGCGGCGCCATTATCCCTCAGCTCACTGTTCCTGGGAATGCTTGGGCAAATCCTCCTATGTAAAGCCGCCTGGTTGTCAGTGCTGTGACTTTACAAGACACTTTAAGTATTCTACCTGCCTTTTTTAGTCAGTGTTAGTTAAGAAAGAGTGCACTTAGTCTGGGTTTCCTAGTACAATTACCCTGTGATATACATCCAGTTCTTACTGTGTACTGTTATATCTATTGTTATATAGCTGTGTAAGCTAGTCCAGTGCAGTATTATTGTTAGTAATAACCTCTGCATTGAACAGACTGTGACTATTTGTGTGTGCATTTGATAGCTGAGTGGTGTCCATTTCGTGTCTTTCACTCAACCTGCTATCCCTATATTCTATAACCTGCGGGGGCTTGGTGCGTCAGGTTTTATCTAATATAGGATTTTCACAAAGATATACTGTATTACGTATTTTTCTCTGTGATTTAGTCACCATATCTCTCCTTTATCTCTGCTGGTGCTGACTACACTGCTCAGGGGTTTGGGCTAGAGGTATTGTGCTGCTGACAAATTGTACTATGTTACCTGATACTGCAAGTTATATCATGTCTGCTTCTGAGGGTAACGGTTCTGGGGCTGAACACACTGCCGGTGTTGCTGAAGCCGCAGATACCTATAAGGAGAATATAGCAGCTTTGGGCTCTGGTTCTGTGGGCTCCTTGCCCCCCAGTGGGATGGTGGCAACGGGGGCAAATAATGACCCGCCGTGGGCCGCTTTTTCCACGCTTCTGCATACGCTAGTTTATAAACTAACACCCCCTATAAGACCCCCAATGCCGGTGCAACCGTTTGTGGTCCCTGCAGCTAAACCGCCATGGGCGGACGATTTATCTGCTCAAATAAAGAAGTTGAACCAGTCCCTGACTACTAAAAAGTCTGACCGTCGCTCGCCTACGTCCAAGGGGTCCTCTAAGTGAGCGCTTGTCTCCTCACAATCCACTGCTGTCACTGACACCTCGTTGGATGAAGACGGCACTTACACTGACCCCACAGGTTCTGACTCAGATACGGCTGATGGGGAGGGTGGTTCACATGTGGATGTTCCTGATCTTTTGGAGGCTATTAAGTTAATTTTACAGATTACGGATGATCCCGAGCCATCCGTTCCTCCTAAGAAACCAGATAGGTACAAGCGTCAGAAGGTGATTAAACAAGTTTTACCTCACTCTGACCACCTAATTGATATACGTCTGGAACCCTGGGAAAGCCCGGGTATGAAGTTTGTGCCTCAAAGGAAGATTCTGGCTCGCTATCCCCTTGCGCCGGAGCTGTCTAAGAATTGGGAAACGCCTCCTCCAGTGTATTCACATGTGGCTAGGATGGTGGTTTCCTCAGCTCTACCGGTCACCACTGTCACGTCTCTAAAAGAGCCTACGGATAAATGTGTGGAGGGTTGTCTGAAAGCGATTTACACCCTCATGGGTGCTGCACAAAGGCCCACTATTGCAGCTACTTGGGCTGCAGAGGCCATTGAAGCATGGGCCTTAGAGTTAGATGCTGAAATCTCCTCTGACCATGCTAGACAATGCTTGTCTTATATTGTCACAGCTTCTCGTTATATTAAAGAGGTGGCTTCTGATGCCGGTACCCTGGCAGCCAAGGCCTCTACTACGTCAGTCCTGGCTCGACGGATATTGTGGCTGAGATCCTGGTCTGTGGATCTGGACTCTAGAAAATTCCTGGAGGTACTCCCTTTTAAGGGAGATATTCTGTTTGGGGAGGATTTAAATAAGATTGTGGCTGACTTGGCTACTGCCAAAACTGCCTGTCTGCCAAGTACTGCTCCTTCTGTGTCGAAGGCTACAGGTACTTCCTTTCACCCCTTTCGTAAGCAGGCCTGCACTTCCAAACCTGGTAAGCCTAAGCCCAAAAGAGCCTGGGCGGCCTGTCAGCCAGCTTCCAAGACAGATAAGCCTGCCGCATGACGGGGCAGGCCTCCCTCTGGGGGATTCCAGGGTGGGGGGCCGGCTTCTAGGGTATACCCAGGAATGGTTGAAGACCACTTCAGATGCCTGGGTACGGGAAGTCGTCACTCGAGGTTACGCCATAGCCTTCAAAAACCGACCCCCTCATCAATTTTGCCAAACAGATGTCCCGTTGGACAAGACAAAGGCAAACACTCTACATTCGGTGGTACAGACCCTCCTGGATACAGGAGTCGTAGTACAGGTGCCTCTTGCGCAGAGGGGCCGGGGGTAATATTCTCCGCTGTTTCTAGTCCCGAAACCGAATGGGTCCTCCCGGCCCATTCTCAACCTCAAGGCATTGAACAGGTTTGTGAAGGTTTCCAAGTTCCGGATGGAAACCCTTCGCTCTATAGTTCTGGCCTTGGAGCCTGGGGACTTCATGGTCTCCCTGGATATACAGGATGCTTACCTGCATATTCCTATAGCAGTGTCTCATCAGCAATACCTGAGATTTGCGATTGGCAACTGCCATTACCAGTTTCGGGCGTTACCTTTTGGCTTAACAACGGCTCTGCGAGTCTTTACATAAGTCATGGCGGTGATGACGGTGGTACTCCGCCATAAAGGGGTCAGGATACTGCCGTATTTGGACGACTTGTTAATCCTGGTAAATTCCCCAGAACTTCTCCTGCGTCATCTAGATGTGACGGTCCGGTTTCTGCAAGCCCACGGGTGTCTCATCGACTGGAAGAAGTCATCCCTGATCCCTGCTCAGAGCATGGTGCATCTGGGAGCACTATTGGACACTCACAACCAGCGGTTGTTCCTGTCTCAGGAGAAAGTCCTGAAACTTCAGGACAGGATTCGTTGCTTCCTATCTCGTCCGCAAGTGTCGATACATTTGGCGACGCAGGTGCTGGGCCTCATGGTGTCAGCATTCGACATGGTGGAGTACGCTCAATTTCACTCTCGCCCTCTCCAGAGGCTGATTCCAGCCAAATGGGACGGATGCCAGTCTCAGAGGTTGGGGCGCGGTGCTGGAGCAACACTCCCTTCAGGGGCGGTGGACCAAGGAGGAGTCCCTCCTCTTGATCAATATTCTGGAGTTGCGGGCGGTCTTCAATGCCTTGAACCTAGCCCAGCATTTAATTCAGAACCGTCCTGTTCCTGTTCAAGTACAGTCAGACAACGCCACCACAGTGGCTTACATAAATCATCAAGGCGGCACTCGAAGCCGCCTAGCAATGAAGGAAGTCTCACGGATTCTACAGTGGGCAGAACGCCATCTACCGGCCATATCGGCAATATTCATTCCGGGAGTCCGGAATTGGGAAGCAGACTTTCTCAGTCGTCAGGACGTGCATGCCGGCGAGTGGGGCCTCCATCCAGAAGTGTTTCAACTCCTAGTGGAAAGGTGGGGCCTTCCAGACGTAGATCTGATGGCGTCTCGACACAATCACAAGGTTCCGATGGCTATTGCTTCAGCTAGAAGAGTGTCGGATTTGGGTGCCTTGTCCTGTAGTTCCCCATATCTTATATTTCACCGTGACCGGGCGGTTCTTAGGACTCGTCCCGGCTATCTACCTAAGGTGGTTTCTTCGTTCCACCTTAATCAGGAGATTGTAGTTCCGGCACTTATTTCTCCTGATCTGTCTCCCAAAAAGCGGTCTTTGGATGTGGTACGGGCTCTCCGTATCTATGTGAAGAGAACTGCTCCTATTAGGAAATCTGAATCTCTTTTTGTTGTGTTTGGGTTTCACAAACGGGGCTGGCCTGCTCACAAGCAAACTCTGGCCAGATGGATTAGAATAATGATTGCACATGCTTATTTGAAGGCTGGTCTCTCTGCTCCTGATCACATTAAGGCCCATTCTACTCGGTCTGTTGGACCTTCTTGGGCGGCCCAACGTGGTGCGACCCTTGAACAATTGTGCAAGGCGGCTACGTGGTCCTCTGTGAACACGTTCATAAGGTTCTATGCCTTCGATACTGCCGCTTCCCAGGATGCTTCCTTTGGACGCCGGGTTCTTGTGCCCGCTACAGTGCGTCCCCTCCCATAAGGAACTGCTTTAGGACATCCCCATTGTCCATTCCTTGTGGAGCCCAGTGTACCCCGCAGCAGAAAACAAGTTTTATGGTAAGAACTTACCTTTGTTAAAACTCTTTCTGCGAGGTACACTGGGCTCCACAAGGCACCCACCCTGACGCACTTAGCTTCTTTGGGTTGGTATGGCATTAGCCGCTGACACGTCTCCTGTCGTGAGAATGCGGTGTTGTGGCTACTAACCGTTTTCGTCTCTTTTCCTGCTACTGCATTGGACTGGTTAACTAAAAACTGAGATCCTGTGCAGGGAGGCGGGGTGATATAGGAGGCGGCGCTATGCATTCTGGGAACAGTCAAAGCTTTGAGCCTGTTGGTGCCTTGGATCAAGATCCTACTCTACACCCCATTGTCCATTCCTTGTGGAGCCCAGTGTACCTCGCAGAAAGAGTTTTAACAAAGGTAAGTTCTTACCATAAAACTCGTTTTTATTATTATATAAGTTTTTTATATTGGATTCTGTAAAATACAGGCGACTAATGAAGGGACTGACAGCACAGCAGCAGTAAAAGACTGTTTCACTATTAAGACTAGTCTAAAGACTGCTTTCATTCTAGGGGTTTAGGTTTTGTCCAGTGCTTTAGCATACCTGGATATTTTATTATAATCAATGGGCGGTATTCATTTAGCTGCAGTAATTTAATGTGGCTAATTGATTTGCCCGGGGCTATCCTATAAGCCCCAGTGCTAGCAGTTCTCAGGGATTTTGGAAACCAAATCTCTGATAAATAAGCATTTTTTTCTGGGATTCCGCAGATCCTACGTGTTTTCGTACAAAAACAGGTAATTTTTCATGCAGAAAAAATGGCTTTAATTGTATAGCCCGAAAATAACCATCAGGCGAAAAAATTAACCCTCCCTCCCCCTTCCCCCGCTCTAAGTATTATACTACTAATGTTCTGCAAATAGAGTAACAAATCTTGAAGGGAAAAGTATGGCCTTATGAGAAATGGCATGACATGGGAAGAGCGGATTGCCTGGCCTGGGTTTATAAGAGCCTCCTGCCTCCTGACAAAACATAGAATAATACGGTGGCTATTAATCTTGAACAATGGTACATTATAAAACAAAAATCCAATCTTTGTTGGAAAAATTGGAAGGAGCTTTTCTCTATGTCTGGTGCAACTGTGCTATGACTTCCCAGTTTTGGTCCACCACTCTTCATCTAATTGAAAAAATTACTGATAGCTGGATGCCATGTGATCCTTTAGTGATATTATCAAATAAACAATTAAAACCTATGATAATCTATGTACATATGTAAAGCATATCTAATGCTGCTAAATAAAAAATTACAATATGCTGAAAAAAATAAGCTCCCCCAGTTAGAAATGCTTTAATAAGATGTATATGGTATGTAAAATTAGTGGATTATTCATCTAGTCAATTGATACCATTCCAGCCTATCATAGAATCTGGAGACAATGCTTTTAGGTTAGTTTTGCCTTTAAACTAATTGGCGCATTAGATCTAGTGACTTTCTCACCGTAATTATGATGGCTCCTGCACATTCTCCTTCTCGTCTTCTCTCCGCCTAAACTTGTCTTTTTTAGAAGGTTTGATAAATCTACCCTTTGGAACATGACTAATTAAAAGCTTTAAAAGGGTAGGAAAAGAGAATGTATCGGACATTCACTATCCTATAATACAGACACATGTAATAAAGATATTTGTGATATCCCTTCAATATCAGGATGAAGGTGATGTTAGGCGCGGCGGTGCGCCCGCTCGCTGACAGAGCAGCGGTCACGGGCGCAGCGCCTTTCTTCTTGTTTCTTCTGCACGGCGCCTAGCAACGCCGGGACGCTAGGCGCGCGTAAGCCGCCTGCTCCCTGGCAACGCTAGGACGCCGTGCGTGCAGGGCCGCCGGGTCCTTAGCAACGGGGACGCCACAGGCGGACCGCGTTCCCCGTTGCACTAATCAGCATTCACCTGTTTTCCCCTGCTCGTGCAGCAAAGCAGCTGCACGGCATTTGTTCATTAGCCTTTGTGTTTCTATTGGAGGGTCCCCTGTTATATGCCTCCTCAGTGCCTCACACTAACGCCGGTGATAGCTTCCTGCATGCTGCTCATGTTTGGTGAACGTCTGTTCTTGGTCTGTCGTATCCGGTCCATCCTGCTCACTGAGTTCCTGTATCTTGGAGTTCGTTAGCCGGTCCTGGGAATTCTTCTGGTCCTCATTTACCTGTGGCTGTCGGTTGGGGTTCTCACCCGGGTTTCGTGAGTGGCGGCCTTGCCGCGTGTTGCGGCCTAGGCCGCTTTAGTATTGTTTTGTTTGTACTGGAGAATTGCGGAGGTTTCCGCTTCCATTGTCCTCCCCGGAGCTCGGCGGTGCCGTGTAGGGGAGCGGACAAGTGGTATCTTTGGTTGTCCTTTTCCTTGGCGGCTAGCCGCGCATACTTTTTGTTTTAGGTTAGCCAGTAGCCCCTGGCCTTGTTGTTTCAGTTAGAGGGCCCCTTGTTATTACCCTGTCTCAGTTCACTCTTTGTCTCTTCTTAAGACCTGAGGGGGCATCGGAGTTGGGCAGACTTAATCCGCCCTTCAAACGCGGCTGCCATGGGCCCAAGAAACCATAGTCTCGCAAGAGTGAATTGACAGCACGGGTAAAACAACGGAGGTAGGGTGCCAGGGGCTATTCCCATTCCGTTTCCCTTTTCCCTGCATTACATCCTGCTGCTCTGGACTACTGTATAAGATCTCTCTAGTCCTGAGCCTCCAGGTAGTAACATTTCCCATTCCGTTTCCCTTTTCCCAGCATTACGTCCTGCTGCTCTGGACTACTGTATAAGATCTCTCCAGTCCTGAGCATCCGGGTCGTAACATTATCACCGGCCCATATAAAAAAAAAAGGGTTTTTTTATTTTTTTGTATTGGTGGGCCTAGAAATTCGTCCTCATGAATCCAGCAGGGTTAGGTCCAAATCCCAGTCAGCTTTTGGCCAACCAGATTCAGGAGTTAACTCAGATGGTTCAGGATCTTTCTCTTCGGGTGAGATCGCAGGAAGATCTTTTGCGAGCCTCCCCGAGTGTGGTTCCTGAACCGAAAATGCATTTACCTGATCGTTTTTTGGGTAGTCGGAAGGATTTTTTTAATTTTAAAGAAGCTTGTAAGCTTTATTTTCGTTTAAAGCCTCGTTCTTCCGGTACTGAGTCCCAACGGGTCGGGATTGTCATATCTTTACTCCAAGGTGATCCACAGACCTGGGCTTTTGGGCTAAAATCAGATGATGCTGCCTTGCTATCAGTAGACGCCTTTTTTAAATCCTTAGGCCTTTTGTATGATGACCCTGATAGAGAAGCATCAGCTGAGAGCCATCTGCGTGCTTCAAAGCAAGGGAAAGGTCCAGCAGAAGCATATTGTACCGAGTTTCGCCGTTGGTCGAACGACTGTGGCTGGAATGACCCGGCCCTGCACAGTCAGTTTCGCCTCGGTTTGTCTGAAATTATTAAAGACAGTCTCCTTCAGTACCCCGCTCCTGAGACTCTAGACAAACTCATGGAGCTGGCCATTAAAATTGATCGTCGTCTCCGAGAGCGGAGGGCTGAGAGAGGAACAACTTTTAGGCCTAGTCCATGTGTATACACTTTTCCTGAGGACGTCGAGGAGCCCATGCAGATGGGTTTCTCCCGGCTGTCCCCAGAGGAAAGGACCAGAAGGTTAAAATCTGGTCTCTGTTTGTATTGTGGTGGCAAGGGACATATTGCACGTAGTTGCCCGAATAAGTCAGAAAACGCTTTGACCAAGTGAATGGTGAGGGGGTTCACTTAGGTCTGCAGTTAATCTCCTCTAAAGATTCTTTGTTAGTTCCGGTAAAGATTTCCTTTGGCAGCCTCAGTTCGTTGGTGTCGGCCTTCGTCGACAGTGGAGCTGCAGGAAATTTTATGGATTTAGCTTGGGCTAAGACTTTAGGCGTTCCACAGATGCCCTTAGATAAACGTATCACCATGCACGGCTTGGATGGGGTCCGCTTTCCAATGGGGTTATTACTCACCGCACACCTCCAGTATTGCTGACAGTGGGGGCCCTACATTCAGAAGAAATAGAATTTTACCTTACACATTGTCCGGCAGTTCCAGTAGTTTTGGGTCACCCCTGGCTTGCCTTTCATAATCCCACCATAGATTGGCGGTCTGGGGAGATTTCCCAATGGGGTCCTTTTTGTTGCAAGGAGTGTACTTCCCATCCAGTTCGGGTTGCGGCTGTTACCCCAGAATCTATTCCTTTGGAATATCAGGATTTTGCCGATATTTTTTCCAAAGGTAACGCGGACATTCTGCCTCCTCATCGGTCCTATGATTGTGCTATTGACTTAATTCCAGATGCCACTTTACCTAAGGGGAGATTATATGCCCTGTCTGGGCCAGAAACCACGGCTATGGATAATTACATTCAGGAGAGCCTGAAAAAAGGTTTCATTAGGCCCTCGAAGTCTCCATTGAGTGCAGGGTTCTTTTTTGTTGAGAAAAAAGATGGGTCGCTCAGACCATGTATTGACTTTCGGGCTCTGAATAAAATTTCTGTTAAGAACACCTATCCCTTGCCATTAATTTCAGTGCTCTTTGATCAGTTACACTCTGCCGTCATCTTCTCTAAGATCGATCTTAGAGGAGCTTATAACCTCATCCGAATAAGATCTGGGGATGAGTGGAAGACGGCTTTCAGCACTCAGTCAGGTCATTATGAATACCTGGTGATGCCATTTGGGCTGTCTAATGCGCCTGCGGTATTTCAAGACCTTATTAATGATGTGCTTCGTGACTTTCTTGGGAAGTTTGTAGTCGTTTATTTAGACGACATCTTGATCTACTCCGAGTCTTTGGAACAACATGTTTCCCATGTGCGTCTGGTTCTTCAAAAGCTACGGGAGAATCATTTATATGCTCAACTTGAGAAATGTGATTTCCACATCACGGAAGTGTCTTTTTTGGGGTATATTATTTCTCCCCAGGGGTTTTATATGGAACCGAAAAAACTCCAGGCCATCCTTAATTGGGCGCAACCCACGAATTTAAAAGCAATTCGGCGCTTTTTAGGGTTTGCAAATTATTATAGGCGTTTCATTCATGCCTTTTCTGATTTGGTCGCTCCAATTGTAGCCTTGACTAAAAAAGGAGCAGACCCTTCCAATTGGTCGCCAGAAGCTGAGTCTGCCTTTCTGGCCTTGAAGCAGGCCTTTGTCTCGGCTCCTATTCTCAGACATCCTAACCCGGAGCTCCCCTTTATAGTCGAGGTAGATGCCTCAGAGGTTGGAGTGGGGGCTATCCTTTCTCAGGAAGATCCGGAGTCTCAGGAGTTACACCCTTGTGCCTTCATGTCCAGGAAATTCTCCTCCGCAGAATCCAACTATGATGTTGGTAATCGAGAATTGTTGGCAGTTAAATGGGCTTTCGAGGAATGGAGGCATTGGCTGGAAGGTGCTAGGCATACCATTACAGTGTTTACTGACCATAATAACCTGCAATATATTGAGTCAGCTAAACGACTTAATGCTCGGCAGGCATGTTGGGCATTGTTTTTCACTCGTTTCAGGTTTATTATCACCTTCAGGCCCGGTTCCAAGAATACGAAAGCTGACACCCTGTCACATTGTTTTCTTCCAGTTCACAATAACCATCCTGCCACCACCCCCATTGTTCCATCATCTATCATCCGGGCAGGCCTCACACAGGATTTATTTACACAGCTGGTCCAGCTTCAACAGCAGGCTCCCAAAGCTACTCCTGCTGATCGTCTTTTTGTCCCTGAATTTCTGAGAGGCTCTGTTCTAGCTGAGTTCCATGACAACAAAGTGTCTGGTCATCCAGGTATCACTAAGACCTTGGAACTAGTATCTCGTTCGGTGTGGTGGCCTAGTCTCTCTAAAGATGTTAAAGAATTTGTCCGTTCCTGTCAGGTTTGTGCTCAGTTCAAGGTTGATCGAGCGTTGCCAGTCGGAGAACTTATGCCTCTAGCCATTCCTCTCAGGCCATGGTCACATATATCCATGGATTTCGTGGTGGACCTTCCTCTTTCTGCGGGCCTTCGAGTCATTTGGGTGGTGGTTGACCGTTTTAGTAAAATGGCTCATTTCATTGCTCTCCCCCGGTTACCCTCTGCTCAAGAGTTAGCAGTTTTGTTCCTCCGCCATGTGTTCAGGCTCCATGGTTTACCCACGGATATTGTCTCTGATCGGGGTCCGCAATTCATCGCACGATTCTGGAAACGTTTTTGTGCCTCATTGAATATGAAACTTTCTTTAACATCTGGATATCATCCCCAGTCTAACGGACAAACTGAACGTGTAAATCAGTCATTAAAACAGTACTTATGGTTATATTCGGCCAAACTTCAGAATGATTGGTCTGAATTTCTGCCGTTGGCTGAGTATGCTTATAATAACTCTTTTCATTACTCCACCAAGGAGTCTCCGTTCTTTTCAGTGTTGGGTTTCTATCCTAGAGCAAATTCTTTTTACCCTCATGTTCCAGTCTCTTCGTTGACCTTAACTTCCCGTCTTAGAATTATTTGGAGAAAAGTTCACCTTGCCCTCAAGAAGGCTGCCTTCTGAGAAAAGATTTTTTCGGACAGGTCCCGGCGCCCATGCACGTTTAAGGTGGGAGATAAGGTGTGGTTATCAACCCGCAACATCAGGCTCCGACAGCCCTCGGCTAGATTAGGACCCAAATTTATTGGACCGTTCCTTATCATTAAAAAGGTCAACCCAGTTGCTTTTCGATTATGTTTACCGAGATCACTAAAGATTGGCAATACGTTTCACTGTTCCCTTCTGAAACAGTATTTTTCCTCCAGGAGATTTCTTCGGAGGGCTTCCCGGAGTAGACTTCCGGTGAATGTGCGGGGCAGCAGGAGTACTTGGTGGAGAAGGTTCTATATTCTAAGATGTCTCGGGTCCGACTTTATTTTTTGGTCCACTGGAAAGGCTATGGCCCTGAAGAAAGGTCTTGGGTGTTGGATAAAGATTTACATGCTTCAAGACTTAAGAGGGTATTTTTTCAGGAGTTTCCTCAGAAACCCGGCTCTAGGGGTTCTGTAACCCCTCCTCATGGGGGGGTACTGTTAGGCGCGGCGGTGCGCCCACTCGCTGACAGAGCAGCGGTCACGGGCACCGCAACTTTCTTCTTGTTCTTCTGCACGGCGCCTAGCAACGCCGGGATGCTAGGCGCGCGTAAGCCGGCGGCTCCCTGGCAACGCTAGGACGCCGTGCGTGCAGGGCCGCCGGGTCCTTAGCAACGGGGACGCCACAGGCGGACCGCGTTCCCCGTTGCACTAATCAGCATTCACCTGTTTTCCCCTGCTCGTGCAGCAAAGCAGCTGCACGGCATTTGTTCATTAGCCTTTGTGTTTCTATTGGAGGGTCCCCTGTTATATGCCTCCTCAGTGCCTCACACTAACGCCGGTGATAGCTTCCTGCATGCTGCTCATGTTTGGTGAACGTCTGTTCTTGGTCTGTCGTATCCGGTCCGTCCTGCTCCCTGAGTTCCTGTATCTTGGAGTTCGTTAGCCGGTCCTGGGAATCCTTCTGGTCCTCATTTACCTGTGGCTGTCGGTTGGGGTTCTCACCCGGGTTTCGTGAGTGGCGGCCTTGCCGCGTGTTGCTGCCTAGGCCGCTTTAGTATTGTTTTGTTTGTACTGGAGCATTGCGGAGGTTTCCGCTTCCATTGTCCTCCCCGGAGCTCGGCGGTGCCGTGTAGGGGAGCGGACAAGTGGTATCTTTGGTTGTCCTTTTCCTTGGCGGCAAGCCGCGCATACTTTTTGTTTTAGGTTAGCCAGTAGCCCCTGTCCTTGTTGTTTCAGTTAGAGGACCCCTTGTTATTACCCTGTCTCAGTTCACTCTTTGTCTCTCCTAAAGACCTGAGGGGGCATCGGAGTTGGGCAGACTTAATCCGCCCTTCAAACGCGGCTGCCATGGGCCCAAGAAACTATAGTCTCGCAAGAGTGAATTGACAGCACGGGTAAAACAACGGAGGTAGGGTGCCAGGGGCTATTCCCATTCCGTTTCCCTTTTCCCTGCATTACATCCTGCTGCTCTGGACTACTGTATAAGATCTCTCCAGTCCTGAGCCTCCAGGTAGTAACATTTCCCATTCCGTTTCCCTTTTCCCAGCATTACGTCCTGCTGCTCTGGACTACTGTATAAGATCTCTCCAGTCCTGAGCATCCGGGTCGTAACAGGTGAGAGACGAATGAAGCTATACCCACAAGAATCAGAGGTCATTGGTTGGACTTTGAGATAGAAACATAGAATTTGTCGGCAGATAAGAACCACTTGGCCCATCTAGTCTTCCCCTTTTTTTTTTTTATATTATTTTTATCTCTAACCTTATTTGATCCTTATTTATTTGTAAGGATATCCTTATGTCTATCCCAGATGACATATGACTCTACTCAACATACATATTTTCAGTTTGTATCCACAAAGTTAAGAACAAATTTATTTACTAGGTATAGATCAAAGTAATAGGAGATGGGGATCAAACTTAAAAGACACTTACCGGACAAATGGAGATATTGACAGTATTTTCTTGCCCAGTGAAAACTGGGCAAGAAAAGTAGGCACACATTTTTTTTCCATCTTTAAATGATCGCTACTATTTCACTTGCCCAGCTCTATCTTGTCCACAATCTATGTGATTAACGGTGAATACCACAGAAAAGGGGTACAATGTGAATGCAATAGGTTGGAGGTAGATTTTGTATATTTTATCTAACTTTTTAGTCAGCAAAATACAAGTTTTTCTTTTTATACAAGGCAGCATTATAGTGACATTCACAAAGTCACAGATATACCTGTAAATTGTCAATAGCAGTCAAACTGTCTGCTGATCCAAGGTCAAGCATAAATTTCATGCTTGGTAGGTCCATCACTAGTGTCGCTGGTTTTTCGCTCTCTAACTGCTGATGCTGAGGACAATTACTGATAGTGATAACTTTAAGCATATTGAACTACTTGACTCTGAGTGGAAAGCAGTATTTTAAAGGCAAACCTTATTGTTAACCCTTGCAAGTAACAATCCTACCATTACATTGGTGAGTGCTACAGATATTAACAAATGACACTCATGATTAGTGACTTATGTATTGCACAATACAAAAAAACACTACAGGTTGAGTATCCCATATCCAAATATCTGAAATACGGAATATTCCGAAATACGGACTTTTTGAGTGAGAATGAGATAGTGAAACTTTTGTTTTTTGATGGCTCAATGTACACAAACTTTGTTTAATACACACAGTTATTAAAAATATTGTATTAAATGACCTTCAGGCTATGTGTATAAGGTGTATATGAAACATAAATGAATTGTGTGAATGTAGATACACTTTGTTTAATGCACAAAGTTATAAAAAATATTGGCTAAAATTATCTTCAGGCTGTGTGTATAAGGTGTATATGAAACACAAATGCATTCTGTGCTTAGATTTAGGTCCCATCGCCATGATATATCATTATGGTATGCAATTATTCCAAAATACGGAAAAATCCGATATCCAAAATACCCCTGGTCCCAAGCATTTTGGATAAGGGATACTCAACCTGTATTATAAAGATACAAATATATGGATTACTTAAAGGATGATTGTACTGAAGTGTCCATTTAACATGGTAAAATGACATTACTTTGTAAACACATGGAAACTGCAGAAGTTATTTTATTTTAGCTTTAGAAAAAAAGTCTGTTAGTGGAAGACACAATAGTTTTCTCTGATATTATTCTAATATGCTGAACGCTGTAACATGAGATTTTAGAGAACACTCTCTTTATGACAGAAATAATGTACAGCTGGTTCCCATGAGCCAACAGTCTAGATTACACAGACATGCTTGTCCTATGTTTCTGACACACTAAGGCTCCATTTAGCAATGAATCCTAACTCTTTAGCACTCATGCCTAACGCTAAAACAGGTTATGACACCACCAGTTCAAGATTTTGCAAACAGCGGCTTAGCTTACCCGTTTCTGAAGAAACCATGACACCTTCCAAGCTCTGCTGAATCCCTGCTGGGTTAAAGGTGCTGGACCTCACTGGAGAGGTCATGTTAAATACTGGTGGCTTATGAATTATTAGTAAGTATCACTGTGAGGTGCAGATACTAAATGAAATATGTTGCTGCCTCTTCATTGTTGCATGGTAACATGTACAATCAAGTGCGTAGCTACCACAGGTGCAGGGAGTGCAGCTGCTATGGGGCCCACCTTCCCTATCATAGTTACATGTGTTATATAAGTTTTTCGCCATTGGGTGGTACATACTGTAGGGGTCAGGGGTGGATTGGGAACAAAAAGTGGCCCTGGAAAAATTTGTACTAGGGCAGCACCAGAGGTGTAAGGTCTAGCCATGGGCCATGGCAGCAGCACCCTCCCCCTAAGACTTATTATGAGCACATTATATGATACGCCTTTAGAATTTAGGAAACTATGTAATTCTTTAGAAAGATATATTTTCTTGCTTATTACACCAACCGCGTATCCCAATCACTATTTACTCAATCTTATATGTCAGCCAAGCAGGCAGACAGAGCACACACTAGATCATCTGCAATCACAGGTCAAAGAAATTTTCATATATGAAAATTATTTTGCATCTTATTCATTATGTCTATAAATAGGACCACATGTCCTCAAACAAAACAGGCCCCACGGGTGAGTCGGCCCTCCGGGAATCTTCCCTGTAAACCCTATGGCCAATCCGCCTAGGAGCCTGGGAGGAGGGTTTAGCTAGAAACTACGGGTCATGCAGTGAGAATAGTGGGGATGGCGGTAGTAAACGAAATGGGGGAGAAGTTAAGGGGAGGGTAAGAGCAGGCGGTAAGGTTACTAACATGGGTACTAAAAGAGATTTTACCAAAGCACTAACCAATGACGATTACAGGTCATCACTGCTACATAAGGTGAAAGATGTCCCTAACGCAAGGGAAAATACTTATCCTAGTTGTATATATGTAAACGCTAGAAGCATTACTGGCAAAAAGGGGGAACTAGAAATACTTGCAGCAAGCAAATAGTATGATATTATAGGCATTACTGAAACTTGGTGGGATGAATCTCATGATTGGACAGTCAATCTAGAGGGCTATACACTGTTTAGGAGAGACAGACTAAATAAAAAGGGTGGAGGGGTGTGTCTTTACGTAAAGCTGTTTTTAAAACCTGATATACGGGAAGATATTCAGGAGGGGACTGTAGACACTGTCAAGACATTATGGGTAGAAATTGCATGCAGGGAAAAAGGAATAAAAAAGTTAGTATTGGGTGTATGCTATAGGAAGCCTGGTATCAACGTATCTGATGAGGAATTGTTACTAAAGCAAATTGAAAGAGCAGCAGGAGTAGGAGACATAGTAGTGATGGGAGATTTTAACTATCCAGAGATAAACTGGAAAAACGATTCATGTGATACTGCTAGGGGCAATATGTTTTTAAACACACTTAATGATAACTACTTAGTTCAACTAATTGAGGAACCAACTAGGTACAATGCAATCTTAGACCTGGTATTAACAAACAATGGGGATTTGGTATCAGGTATTATAGTAGGGGAACCCATAGGAAAGAGCGACCACAATATGGTCACATTCAATATCAGTTTTCATAAACAGCCCTATACTGGCTCAACTAGGACTCTAAACTTTAGCAAAGTGAATTTTGAAAAGATGAGGGTATTTTTCAGGTATATTGAATGGGAAGGTTTGTTTTTAGGAAAAAATACTACGAAGAAATGGGAGGTACTAAAATTCCTGCTAGCTAAAAATACACTCAAATTTATTCCTACGAGCAGCAAAAAAAGGAATAAAAATCATAAACTGATGTGGCTTAACAAAAAGATAAAAGAACTTATGGGCAAGATAAGGCGAGCATTTAAAAAATACAAATCTGACGGGGAAGCAGAGTCATTTCAGCACTATAAGGAATGTAACAAAATATGCAAAAAGGAAATAAGAGCGGCTAAAGTAGAAACTGAAAAACTAGTAGCAAAGGAAAGCAAAGCGAATCCAAAAAAAATCTTTAAATACATTAATAGCAAGAGATTAAAGAAGGAGAGTATAGGCCCTTTAAAAGACAAGTTGGGAGTCTTAAGCAAAAATGATAATGACATAGCGGACACACTAAATGAGTTTTTTTCAACAGTATTTACTAGAGAGGACCCAATTCAGGGACTAACACATAATCTCAATAATGAGAATATCCCACTGATAGGTACTTATTTAAGCAAGGAAGTAGTCTGTGACCGATTAAAACATTTAAAAATTAATAAGTCACCAGGTCCCGATGGTATTCACCCAAGGGTTCTAATGGAGCTTCACTCTGAACTTGTAAAACCGCTATTTTTGATCTTTAAGGATTCAGTAATATCAGGTATGGTTCCCAAAGACTGGCGTATAGCAGAAGTAGTGCCTATATTCAAAAAGGGAAGTAAAGCTGAACCAGGTAATTATAGACCAGTAGTCTTACATCTATAGTGGGGAAAGTATTGGAAGGTATTCTAAGAGATAGTATTCAGAAGTTCCTTGAAGTCAATAAAGTCATTAAAAGGAATCAACATGGGTTTATGAAGGACAGATCCTGTCAAACCAACTTACTTGGCTTTTATGAAATAGTAAGCGCAAACCTAGATCAGGGTAAAGAGGTGGATGTAATATTTTTAGATTTTGCCAAAGCATTCGACACTGTACCACACATGAGACTTATCTACAAGCTACAAGAAACAGGGCTAGGAAGCACAATGGCCCTCATTCCGAGTTGTTCGCTCGTTGCCGAGTTTCGCTATATTGCGATTAGTCGCTTACTGCGCATGCGCAAGGTTCTCAGAGCGCATGCGCTTAGTTATTTTACTCAAAAGTTAGGTATTTTACTCACGGCATAACAAGGATTTTTCATCGTTCTGGTGATCGGAGTGTGATTGACAGGAAGTGGGTGTTTCTGTGCGGAAACTGGCCGTTTTATGGGTGTGTGTGGAAAAACGCTGCCCTTTCTGGGAAAAACGCGGGAGTGGCTAGAGAAACGGGGGAGTGTCTGTGCGAACGCTGGGTGTGTTTGTGACGTCAAACCAGGAACGAAACTGACTGAACTGATCGCAGTGGCAGAGTAAGTCCCGAGCTACTCAGAAACTGCAAAGAAATTTCTATTCGCAATTATGCTAATCTTTCGTTCGCAATTCTGCTAAGCTAAGATACACTCCCAGTAGGCGGCGGCTTAGCGTGTGCAATGCTGCTAAAAGCAGCTAGCGAGCGAACAACTCGGAATGAGGGCCAATATGCACTTGGGTCAAAAACTGGTTAGATAATAGGGAGCAGCGCGTTGTGGTTAATGGATCTTTTTCAAATTGGACTAAAGTGCTAAGTGGTGTGCCGCAAGGCTCAGTATTAGGACCGCTATTGTTCAACATTTTCATTAACGACCTAACAGAAGGTCTAGAGAGCATGGTGTCAATTTTTGCAGATGATAC
Source organism: Pseudophryne corroboree (assembly GCF_028390025.1). Lineage (NCBI taxonomy): Eukaryota > Metazoa > Chordata > Amphibia > Anura > Myobatrachidae > Pseudophryne > Pseudophryne corroboree. Next base: position 178,790,902 of record NC_086444.1, on the reverse strand, counting down.
CAAATTGTGTAAAGTTATAAATGCGGAGGGGGATGCTGAGTCACTTCAGAACGACTTAGTTAAATTAGAAGCTTGGGCAGCGAAATGGAGAATGCGCTTCAATACAGACAAGTGTAAGGTAATGCACTGTGGTAACAAGAACAAAAATAACACCTACCTACTAAATGGGGTAAAATTAGGGGATTCTGTACTGGAAAAGGACTTAGGTGTCCTCATAAATAGCAAACTAAGCAGTAGTACCCAAAGTAAGACTGCAGCAAAGAAGGCTAAAAAGATATTAGCATGCATAAAATGGGGAATTGATGCTAGGGACGAGAGTATTATACTCCCGTTATATAAATCACTTGTCTGGCCACACCTTGAATACTGTGTACAATTCTGGGCACCTTACTACATAAAGGATATCCTGGAGCTAGGAAAGGTTCAGAGGCGGGCGCCCAAACTAATTAAGGGTATGGAGACGCTGGAATACGAGGAAAGGCTTGCAAGACTAGGCATGTTTACACTGGAAAAGAGGAGATTAAGAGGGGACATGATCAACATTTACAAATATAAGGGGACAATATACAGATCTTGCGCAGGACCTGTTTTTGGTTAGATCAACACAGAGAACTCGTGGACACTCGCTCAGGTTAGAGGAGAGGAGATTCCGCACAATATGGCGTAAAGGCTTTTTTACAGTAAGGACTATACGTGTTTGGAATTCCCTGCCTGAGGGAGTTGTAATGGCCGACTCAGTCAACACCTTTAAGAATGGGTTAGATAAATTCCTAATGGATAAGGATATCCAGGGATACGGGGCATAGTCACGCACTATGGTTATTATAAAAAAGAGGGGTAAAACGTAACGGCAGTCATCAACTTCAGTTAAAATTTTATACAAAATAATCGTTCATAGGAGACCACAAATAGGTTGAACTCGATGGACAATTGTCTTTTTTCAACCTTTAGATACTATGTAACTATGGTAGGGGTCCTTTCAAACTTTTTCCTAGGTCCTGCAATATAACTAGGTATTCCCCTGGACCTGCTCATTGTAGTGTGGTATAAAATAAAATGGAGGGAATTTTAATGTTATATAATATGAACTGGGGCACTGTAATGAGGCACAGTATGAACGGGGAGCATTCATGATGTGAATTGGGGGTACTGTGCAGCATAATGAGTACTGGCAGCTCTGAAATGTGACATTGGGTGAACTTCAGCACTACTACAATTCATAAAAGAAACTAGGGCACTACTATGGGCCATTACATTAAATAAGGCTCTACTACTGTATGGTTCAGGAAATGAACTAGGGCACTATAACAGGGCATAAAATTAACTGCTGCAGAGAAGTGTCTCTCTAGAAGCATTGGGATGGGGGCCCTTTCAAAATGTTGCTATGGGGCCCACAAAGTTCTGGCTATGCCCCTGTGTACAATGTACAAAATGGAATGGAGAGAAAGGATTACCCTAGGCTAGGTCTCATCAGTGCGCTGCTTCTGCAGGATATTGTGCTACCCACAGTGCAGGGTGCACTATTTTTTGTGTTTTCCTTGTAGTTCATCAAAGCTCATCTAACAGCAGGGTCAACGCTACTCCTATTTGATCTAGGTGGCTGCTGAGAGTGCCAACAATTTAGGGACACTTTCAGGGCAATTCTGACACTCCATAGATGTATGTTGAGTCTACCATAATGGGAAAATATGTGCACAGCTGGAGATCGTGTAATGCTCACCAGCACATCACGCTGAATTGCATTGGGACTCTTAGAACACCGAATAATAATTGACATATACAGTAGACAGTAGAGTACATTACTACATGTAGACCTGCAATAGAGTTAATAAAAAACAATTGGATTCATAGGGGGGATTTATCAAAACTTGGAGAGCGATAAAGTGGAGAAAGATAAAGTACTAAACAATCAGCTACTGACTGTTATCTTACTGTTATCTTACAGGCTGTGTTTGAAAAATTACAGAAGCTGATTGATTGGTACTTTATCTCTCCACTTCAGCTCTCTCCAAGCTTTCATACATTTCTCCCATAGATTGCTATTTCACTGCCACTGGTTACTTTTTTAGCTCATAATATGAATGGATGAAACAAATATTCAGATATGTATATACTGTACGTACACCAGCCTCCTCTATGTGGCTAGCCAAAGTCTTTAATAATAACTTAACTGGCATGGTCAGATCACATGCGACCTGCAGATGTGTATAATACTTACCTTCCCTTGTCGGGACTCTGAACATCGTGATGCTGCTCTCACATATAGACCAGCACAACACCAGTTAAATTGCAAAAAAACTTCAATGGAAGTCAATTGGTTTCATGGGCAACTTCTCCAATGCCTCACTTCTCCACTTTTTACACTACTTAATAATACATCTCCCCTTTTGGGCACTTAGGAGGCTCTAGGAAGACGGTATGTGACAACTTTTAGGCACTGAGGGTGTGATGTACTAAAGTGCCATTTAAGGAGTTTTGGCTGCATTTCCCATAGGTACCACCCTTTCAAAATCAATACTTACCAGAGCTTGGAGCCGGTAGGCAAGGCCTACTGTGGATGGCATTGCCTAATAGAAGCTTATGGGCTTCTTATCACATTCTTCCTGCGAGGGATCCATTTGGAGCCTTTCAAGGGTCAACTGCAGCGAGCGCATCATCAGGCGCATGCGCAGAAGGACTCTCAGGTCATTAACATGGAAGTCCTTGTATTGCAAAGGACAGCTCTTATCGAAAGATCTAATGGCAATTCTAGGTACATACTGACATTGCAGTATGTACCCGATAAGTGGCAGGGTGTATCACATACAAAATGTGATGTTTAGTATAGGCCACTGTGGTGGGGTGGCGGGTGCTAATTACCTGGGCCTGTTGGAGGGGCCTGGACCCACCACTGCCCCTCCCCCCATACCTGTCGGTAGCTGCAGCAACCCTATCTTGCCAACTTAGCACATGTTGCTGTATGCAGCTGCCCCCCTTACCCCCACCTGCTCCCAGGCTCACAGCGCTGCAAATATTGTTTTCTATTTTTCTTTCTTAAGGGGGCGTGGTCATGCCTCCTGCCTCCTGTGATTAGGCAATGCCCCTGAAAAGTGCCAGAGCTCAGCACAGCTTTCTAGGGCCCTGGACACGTTGCTAGCTACAATGCGTGTTACTAACAGTCCCAGCTGAGCATTGTCAGCACAACAGTAGTGCGACCATGCATAGGCGGTCAAATCACATCATCATAGAAAGAGTTTCAGACCTACTGGGCTCCCGTAGCTCTGTAGAAAAACTATACTGTTTCAGTGAATTTATTGATGATGCAACCACAAATGCCTGGTGGTCAGCTACTGGAACATCAGGGAGCAGAGACTTGTCGGGAGGTAGCTCAAGACACCTGGTGGCTCTGTGGCCTGGGTGGAGGTACCGAGACGGGGGTTGAGCAGGTACTTCTTACTAGTGCCTGGCCTGTTGAAGGGGCCCAGGTCCAGAAGCTCCCCCTTTCCTTGTTGCAGGCAGCGGCACTTCTGGCGGGGACATGCTTTTTTGCACTGGGCTGGGGAAAGAGGATGCTGCAGAAGCAGTCGGTCCTCTATCTCTTCCTGCGTGATGTGCGAGAGGTGGGAGGGGGAGCTGATTATGTCCCCTTTCCAGTATAGGGGCCTAGCAGAGCTGCAGTTGACATTTGCCCCTGGCCCAGCCTGCCATTGAATGCAGGAATGCAAGAACATATTCTCTGTACTGTTCCATCATCCATATGACATCTGTAAATACATGTAAAATAAAATTCCTATGCCCCTTTAACAGAGCCGGATTAAGGCTACGGGGGGCCTGGGGTACTTAAAAAAAAGGGGGCCCTAAAGTCTAAAATTAAAATCAGAATATATATATATATATATATATATATATATATATATATATGTATATATTAAAAAAATGACACACGCTGTACAATTTGAACTAGGGGAGGATCGGGTAGCTTGGATATTTTATCTTCTACATAAGATATGTATATATATATATATATATATATATATATATATACAGCTGGCTCCGGGGTCTGCCACTCCATAGTTATCGTTAATGAACAGTGCCGGTGCCCTCGCAAAGGTAGGTAATAAATAGACTCGGCGGCGCAGCACTCGGCTTCTCAGCAAATGAAAGATGGACAACTTCTGCCTATGTCAACGTTTCAATGTATTGAAACATTCGTCCTGATGAAAATGTGAACAATACATTGAAACGTTGACATTAACTTCACATTTTAATTACATTAAAAAAGTTAATTCAGCCTGTCTTACTTTTGAACTGCTGTGCTGATGGGAAAGACAAGCTGTGACGAGTGACACACACACACACACTGCACAGGAGGAGAGCACTTTCCTCTCTCTCCTCCGCCGGGTACAACAACCTTCCTCCCGCGCCGAGGCTGTACATGGCCGGGATCCCGCCTCCTTCTTCCCCTGCAGCCTGCGCTCCAACCAGTCAGGGAGCCGCAGGCTGCAGATTCAGTCATCATTGGACAGCGGCGCCATCGTTCGGACCTGCTGCCCAGTAAAAGTCTGCAGCGCTGGCGCGGCTGCAGTTGTTTGACGGCAGTCAGTGGGTGAGCAGGGAGAGCATCGTCACAGATCGGATCGGTGATAGAGATCCGATCTGCGGCGGGTGACGGGGGGCGCTCTCACAGCATGGGGCCCAGGGGTACTTATCCCCAGAGCCCCCCCCCCCTTAATCCGGCTCTACCCTATAACCATATTATACCCCACATAGTAATGCCCCAGTACCTGCTTGTTGTCAGGAGTTCTGCTCATCTCCCCCCACCCCCTCCCCGTCTCCCCCTGCTGCAGCAGACTGTTCGGCAGGCTGCTTCAAGTAAAAACTTCTGAAAAATTCCCTCCCAAAATGGCAGCTGCCTCAGAGGAGACAGTTATTAAAGATACTAGAGTATCTTCTTTAATAACTGTCTCCTCTGAGGCAGTGGCCATCTTGAAAGGGACATTTTCAATAGAGACTGCGGGCACTGGATGGTAGACGGGTGGGTGGCGACATGAGCAGCCTGTGCCCTCCCCTCTCTATTAGGGACAGTTGTGCCCGCAGTACCCCTGTGATGGCGGGCCAGCTAAGCTGATCATAGATACAATATAGAGGCAAACAAAATTTGTATAGGGATGTACACCAGCCACTCTTGTGGTATATAATATTGTGGCACACACTTTGTGCCATGTTTGGATGTGCCTAGAGTATAAACATTTTGGTACTACTACTAATGTGGCACTTGCCCCTGGTAAATGAAAATAATGTATATACTAGTGATGAGCGCCTGAAATTTTTCGGGTTTTGTGTTTTGGTTTTGGGTTCGGTTCCGCGGCCGTGTTTTGGGTTCGACCGCGTTTGGGCAAAACCTCACCGAATTTTTTTTGTCGGATTCGGGTGTTTTTTTCAAAAAACCCTAAAAAACAGCTTAAATCATAGAATTTGGGGGTCATTTTGATCCCATATTATTATTAACCTCAAAAACCATAATTTCCACTCATTTTCAGTCTATTTTGAATACCTCACACCTCACAATATTATTTTTAGTCCTAAAATTTGCACCGAGGTCGCTGGATGACTAAGCTAAGCGACCCTAGTGGCCGACACAAACACCTGGCCCATCTAGGAGTGGCACTGCAGTGTCACGCAGGATGTCCCTTCCAAAAAACCCTCCCCAAACAGCACATGACGCAAAGAAAAAAAGAGGCGCAATGAGGTAGCTGTGTGAGTAAGATTAGCGACCCTAGTGGCCGACACAAACACCGGGCCCATCTAGGAGTGGCACTGCAGTGTCACGCAGGATGGCCCTTCCAAAAAACCCTCCCCAAACAGCACATGACGCAAAGAAAAAAAGAGGCGCAATGAGGTAGCTGACTGTGTGAGTAAGATAAGCGACCCTAGTGGCCGACACAAACACCGGGCCCATTTAGGAGTGGCACTGCAGTGTCACGCAGGATGTCCCTTCCAAAAAACCCTCCCCAAACAGCACATGACGCAAAGAAAAATAAAAGAAAAAAGAGGTGCAAGATGGAATTGTCCTTGGGCCCTCCCACCCACCCTTATGTTGTATAAACAAAACAGGACATGCACACTTTAACCAACCCATCATTTCAGTGACAGGGTCTGCCACACGACTGTGACTGATATGACGGGTTGGTTTGGACCCCCCCCAAAAAAGAAGCAATTAATCTCTCCTTGCACAAACTGGCTCTACAGAGGCAAGATGTCCACCTCATCATCATCCTCCGATATATCACCGTGTACATCCCCCTCCTCACAGATTATCAATTCGTCCCCACTGGAATCCACCATCTCAGCTCCCTGTGTACTTTGTGGAGGCAATTGCTGCTGGTCAATGTCTCCGCGGAGGAATTGATTATAATTCATTTTAATGAACATCATCTTCTCCACATTTTCTGGATGTAACCTCGTACGCCGATTGCTGACAAGGTGAGCGGCGGCACTAAACACTCTTTCGGAGTACACACTTGTGGGAGGGCAACTTAGGTAGAATAAAGCCAGTTTGTGCAAGGGCCTCCAAATTGCCTCTTTTTCCTGCCAGTATAAGTATGGACCGTGTGACGTGCCTACTTGGATGCGTTCACTCATATAATCCTCCACCATTCTTTCAATGGGGAGAGAATCATATGCAGTGACAGTAGACGACATGTCCGTAATCGTTGTCAGGTCCTTCAGTCCGGACCAGATGTCAGCATCAGCAGTCGCTCCAGACTGCCCTGCATCACCGCCAGCGGGTGGGCTCGGAATTCTGAGCCTTTTCCTCGCACCCCCAGTTGCGGGAGAATGTGAAGGAGGAGATGTTGACAGGTCGCGTTCTGCTTGACTTGACAATTTTCTCACCAGCAGGTCTTTCAACCCCAGCAGACTTGTGTCTGCCGGAAAGAGAGATCCAAGGTAGGCTTTAAATCTAGGATCGAGCATGGTGGCCAAAATGTAGTGCTCTGATTTCAACAGATTGACCACCCGTGAATCCTTGTTAAGCGAATTAAGGGCTCCATCCACAAGTCCCACATGCCTAGCGGAATCGCTCCGTGTTAGCTCCTCCTTCAATGTCTCCAGCTTCTTCTGCAAAAGCCTGATGAGGGGAATGACCTGACTCAGGCTGGCAGTGTCTGAACTGACTTCACGTGTGGCAAGTTCAAAGGGCAGCAGAACCTTGCACAACGTTGAAATCATTCTCCACTGCGCTTGAGACAGGTGCATTCCACCTCCTATATCGTGCTCAATTGTATAGGCTTGAATGGCCTTTTGCTGCTCCTCCAACCTCTGAAGCATATAGAGGGTTGAATTCCACCTCGTTACCACTTCTTGCTTCAGATGATGGCAGGGCAGGTTCAGTAGTTTTTGGTGGTGCTCCAGTCTTCTGTACGTGGTGCCTGTACGCCGAAAGTGTCCCGCAATTCTTCTGGCCACCGACAGCATCTCTTGCACGCCCCTGTCGTTTTTTAAATAATTCTGCACCACCAAATTCAAGGTATGTGCAAAACATGGGACGTGCTGGAATTTGCCCATATTTAATGCACACACAATATTGCTGGCGTTGTCCGATGCCACAAATCCACAGGAGAGTCCAATTGGGGTAAGCCATTCCGCGATGATCTTCCTCAGTTGCCGTAAGAGGTTTTCAGCTGTGTGCGTATTCTGGAAAGCGGTGATACAAAGCGTAGCCTGCCTAGGAAAGAGTTGGCGTTTGCGAGATGCTGCTACTGGTGCCGCCGCTGCTGTTCTTGCGGCGGGAGTCCATACATCTACCCAGTGGGCTGTCACAGTCATATAGTCCTGACCCTGCCCTGCTCCACTTGTCCACATGTCCGTGGTTAAGTGGACATTGGGTACAGCTGCATTTTTTAGGACACTGGTGACTCTTTTTCTGAGGTCTGTGTACATTTTCGGTATCGCCTGCCTAGAGAAATGGAACCTAGATGGTATTTGGTACCGGGGACACAGTACCTCCAACAAGTCTCTAGTTGGCTCTGCAGTAATGATGGATACCGGAACCACGTTTCTCACCACCCAGGATGCCAAGGCCTCAGTTATCCGCTTTGCAGTAGGATGACTGCTGTGATATTTCATCTTCCTCGCAAAGGACTGTTGGACAGTCAATTGCTTGGTGGAAGTAGTAAAAGTGGTCTTACGACTTCCCCTCTGGGATGACCATCGACTCCCAGCAGCAACAACAGCAGCGCCAGCAGCAGTAGGCGTTACACGCAAGGATGCATCGGAGGAATCCCAGGCAGGAGAGGAATCATCAGAATTGCCAGTGACATGGCCTGCAGGACTATTGGCATTCCTGGGGAAGGAGGAAATTGACACTGAGGGAGTTGGTGGGGTGGTTTGCGTGAGCTTGGTTACAAGAGGAAGGGATTTACTGGTCAGTGGACTGCTTCCGCTGTCACCCAAAGTTTTTGAACTTGTCACTGACTTATTATGAATGCGCTGCAGGTGACGTATAAGGGAGGATGTTCCGAGGTGGTTAACGTCCTTACCCCTACTTATTACAGCTTGACAAAGGGAACACACGGCTTGACACCTGTTGTCCGCATTTCTGTTGAAATACCTCCACACCGAAGAGCTGATTTTTTTGGTATTTTCACCAGGCATGTCAACGGCCATATTCCTCCCACGGACAACAGGTGTCTCCCCGGGTGCCTGACTTAAACAAACCACCTCACCATCAGAATCCTCCTGGTCAATTTCCTCCCCAGCGCCAGCAACACCCATATCCTCCTCATCCTGGTGTACTTCAACACTGAAATCTTCAATCTGACTATCAGGAACTGGACTGCGGGTGTTCCTTCCAGCACTTGCAGGGGGCGTGCAAATGGTGGAAGGCGCATGCTCTTCACGTCCAGTGTTGGGAAGGTCAGGCATCGCAACCGACACAATTGGACTCTCCTTGTGGATTTGGGATTTCGAAGAACGCACAGTTCTTTGCGGTGCTACTGCTTTTGCCAGCTTGAGTCTTTTCATTTTTCTAGCGAGAGGCTGAGTGCCTCCATCCTCATGTGAAGCTGAACCACTAGCCATGAACATAGGCCAGGGCCTCAGCCGTTCCTTGCCACTCCGTGTGGTAAATGGCATATTGGCAAGTTTACGCTTCTCCTCCGACAATTTTATTTTAGGTTTTGGAGTCCTTTTTTTACTGATATTTGGTGTTTTGGATTTGACATGCTCTGTACTATGACATTGGGCATCGGCCTTGGCAGACGACGTTGCTGGCATTTCATCGTCTCGGCCATGACTAGTGGCAGCAGCTTCAGCACGAGGTGGAAGTGGATCTTGATCTTTCCCTAATTTTGGAACCTCAACATTTTTGGCCTCCATATTTTAATAGGCACAACTAAAAGGCACCTCAGGTAAACAATGGAGATGGATGGATACTAGTATACAATTATGGATGGACTGCCGAGTGCCGACACAGAGGTAGCTACAGCCGTGGACTACCGTACTGTACTGTGTCTGCTGCTAATATAGACTGGTTGATAAAGAGATGTAGTAGTATGTATGTATAAAGAAGAAAGAAAAAAAAACCACGGGTAGGTGGTATACAATTATGGACGGACTGCCGAGTGCCGACACAGAGGTAGCTACAGCCGTGAACTACCGTACTGTACTGTGTCTGCTGCTAATATAGACTGGTTGATAAAGAGATGTAGTAGTATGTATGTATAAAGAAGAAAGAAAAAAAAACCACGGGTAGGTGGTATACAATTATGGACGGACTGCCGAGTGCCGACACAGAGGTAGCTACAGCCGTGGACTACCGTACTGTACTGTGTCTGCTGCTAATATAGACTGGTTGATAAAGAGATGTAGTAGTATGTATGTATAAAGAAGATAGAAAAAAAACCACGGGTAGGTGGTATACAATTATGGACGGACTGCCGAGTGCCGACACAGAGGTAGCTACAGCCGTGAACTACCGTACTGTACTGTGTCTGCTGCTAATATAGACTGGTTGATAAAGAGATGTAGTAGTATGTATGTATAAAGAAGAAAGAAAAAAAAACCACGGGTAGGTGGTATACAATTATGGACGGACTGCCGAGTGCCGACACAGAGGTAGCTACAGCCGTGGACTACCGTACTGTACTGTGTCTGCTGCTAATATAGACTGGTTGATAAAGAGATGTAGTAGTATGTATGTATAAAGAAGAAAGAAAAAAAAACCACGGGTAGGTGGTATACAATTATGGACGGACTGCCGAGTGCCGACACAGAGGTAGCTACAGCCGTGAACTACCGTACTGTACTGTGTCTGCTGCTAATATAGACTGGTTGATAAAGAGATGTAGTAGTATGTATGTATAAAGAAGAAAGAAAAAAAAACCACGGGTAGGTGGTATACAATTATGGACGGACTGCAGAGTGCCGACACAGAGGTAGCTACAGCCGTGGACTACCGTACTGTACTGTGTCTGCTGCTAATATAGACTGGTTGATAAAGAGATGTAGTAGTATGTATGAATAAAGAAGAAAGAAAAAAAAACCTCGGGTAGGTGGTATACAATTATGGACGGACTGCCGAGTGCCGACACAGAGGTAGCTACAGCCGTGAACTACCGTACTGTACTGTGTCTGCTGCTAATATAGACTGGTTGATAAAGAGATGTAGTAGTATGTATGTATAAAGAAGAAAGAAAAAAAAACCACGGGTAGGTGGTATACAATTATGGATGGACTGCCGAGTGCCGATACAGAGGTAGCTACAGCCGTGAACTACCGTACTGTGTCTGCTGCGACTGGATGATAAATAATGATATAAAAAATATATATATATCACTACTGCAGCCGGACAGGTATATATTATATAATGACGGACCTGCTGGACACTGTCTGTTAGCAGAATGAGTTTTTTATAGAATAAAAAAAAAAACACCACACAAGTGAAGTCACACGACGAGTGTTTAACTTTTTCAGGCAATCACAATATAGTATACTACTAACTATACTGGTGGTCAGTGTGGTCAGGTCACTGGTCAGTCACACTGGCAGTGGCACTCCTGCAGCAAAAGTGTGCACTGTTTAATTTTAATATAATATGTACTCCTGGCTCCTGCTATAACCTATAACTGGCACTGCAGTGCTCCCCAGTCTCCCCCACAATTATAAGCTGTGTGAGCTGAGCACAGTCAGATATATATACATAGATGATGCAGCACACTGGGCTGAGCAGTGCACACAGATATGGTATGTGACTGAGTCACTGTGTGTATCGTTTTTTTCAGGCAGAGAACGGATATATTAAATAAAACAAAACTGCACTGTCTGGTGGTCACTGTGGTCAGTCACTAGTAAACTCTGCACTCTCTACACTTCTACAGTACTCCTAAGCTCCAGTAAATCAGGTCAATCTCTCTCTCTCTCTCTTCTAATCTAAATGGAGAGGACGCCAGCCACGTCCTCTCCCTATCAATCTCAATGCACGTGTGAAAATGGCGGCGACGCGCGGCTCCTTATATAGAATCCGAGTCTCGCGAGAATCCGACAGCGTCATGATGACGTTCGGGCGCGCTCGGGTTAACCGAGCAAGGCGGGAGGATCCGAGTCTGCTCGGACCCGTGAAAAAAACCATGAAGTTCGGGCGGGTTCGGATTCAGAGAAACCGAACCCGCTCATCTCTAGTATATACTGTAGAGAAGCCCACTTATGAAGAAATCATTATCATGCCAATATATTTCACAGACAATTTAAATAATGTTAATAAACTCTACTTATTCATAGGAAATTTTATATATATATATATATATATATATACATACACACATATATACTGCATATATAATGTACAGTATATATATATATATATATGCAGTATATGTGATATTTGTTTAACCTCTGTATGCTTCAGCAGTGTTACGTTCTTACTTTATTACTTGTAACTGAAACCACATGGGAATTCTATTTCCTGACACACCCCTTATATTCTGCGCTTTCACATTGACGGCTGGACAGCTGGATACTTCAGCAAGACCATGAAACAAGGGATACGCTTTCAGCAGACTGATAAACATGTTTTTCTTGGACGTTCAAATCTTATCCAATGGAAAGCCCCACTGAGGTTCTTCATGTTATCCTGCAGCATACAGGAATTATGCCGGCACTCTGTATAAGAGAACATCAAATATTGTTAATGACTAACTAATGAATATAGACGTACAGTATATCAAAAAGGGCAATTCAAAAAACAAGATGACCAGCTAAATTGAAAGTTATTGTAAAACAAGAATCTTTCAATTACATATTCATATAAATAGTTAATTACAGCAAGCAGTTTCAATTGAGTGTGTTGTAAAATGTTTGGGGATGTTTAGTAGTATTATATAATAATGACATTTAGAATAATAGCCAATAGCAACAAAAAATATTTGCAAATTATTATAACGGCATATGCTATACATAAATGCTACCTTTTACACTTTTACCACTATTTGTCCATTAATAACAAAATGCATTTACCTAGATTTGCAAACCAGAAACATTTTACCATATGCATATGCCTAGCCTTCCTGGACAAGGCGCAACCCCTCTCAAATACAAAAACACAAAATCATACAGTAAAATTACAAATCCTGGCGCCACAAATACAGTCTCCAATATGGCCACTCTGTCCACATAACATGTAAAGGAATTAATTTATACTGTGTAGTAGCTCAATCCATATATATAAAAATGTAATTCCCTGAAAAGACGATAATAAGGGAGCCTTCATCCACCTTAAAAGTTGAGATAATGTAGCGAAAGGGTGATATGTCTTTTCAAGGTAATAGGAGATTTAATAATGGTACCTTATTTATACAGAGTCTGGCCACTCACATTAATAGTGGGCGTTAACCATGAAAAAACATAGGGCCTTATTCAGACCTGGACACTGTGTCTGTAGTGCTGGACCCATCACTATGCGGTCGCATCCCGGAACGATGCGACATCAAGGTGACTGACAGGCGATGGGCGTCTGGAGGCAGCAATGCAGCGTTTTCGGGGTGTGGTCCTGCAAATGCAGGCGTGTCTGGAGCGTTTTCGGGGCTGCTACGTGATGTCCCACGCAGCAAAACAAAAGATGGCGTCGGAGATGGTGTCACCTCTATTTGATGTGATTGCATCGCGGAGCAGCGCAACACACATGCTGGGCGGCCTTGTCCTGTGCTAGGCGGCCCTCAGCATGAGTATATGGACGCACATTTTCCTGAGGAAGCAAGAGCTGCGGCCACCTCTGAATAGCCCCCATAATGTGATAAAAAAAATAATCTACAGTAAATATGAGGGGTGTGCAATAAGTTTCTGAATGCACAAAATGTATTATATTTACAAACACAGTGAACATTACATTTTTTCAAAGTATTCGCCAGAGGAGCATATGCAAAGTTGCATGTGCTCAAACCACTTGATAAAGCAACTGGACCAGTCCAAAGCAGGTATGTTATCTACATACTGGATGAAGATCTCCACTGCATCTTCCTGTGACTCAATACGAAACCCATGCATCTTGCGCTTAATTTGTGGGAACATAAAAGAAGTCACAGGGGGCAGGGCCGAACTGTACGGTATATGACCAAGCTTCTGTAGGCATTCATGGGCCAGAAAATCCTCCACTTTCCTGGACTTGTGGGCAGGTGCATTGTCGTGATAGCGAAGGGCAATATGAGCAAGAGATCTTGGATGGCGCCTGGAAATGGCTTCCAGCACTTGTGGCAGGCATCGGTTGGCATACAAGCCACCAGTGATGGTGCACTGCTGGACAAGTGGTAAGGTAGCTTTAGTAACATGACCATGCCTTAAAAACAACCACCATCTGCTTGGCCACGCTGCGCTCAAGTCAGAATTTCGGTCGCCATGCATCTCCAAGTGGAGTCCACTGAACCAACCTTTTGTTTGGTCTGGTCTCGGGGTCGAAACTGTTGATCCAGTATTCATCACCACTGATGATCTTCAGTGACTGCCATCAAACCTGGCCAGCATGTTACGGTACCAAGTCACCGGAGCCTCCTTCTGCTCTCAAGTAGGCTGATGGGGCACCCAGCGAGTAGAAACATTGCTCTGGACAAGATTTTTGTTGAGTATGAAGTGGATGGTTTCCTGATGAGATGCCTATCTTCATCGCTAACTGGGCCACGGTCACCCTGGCATCCATCTCAACTATGGCCTGCAAAGCAGTAACATTGTCCTTGGTGATGACCGACACAGTTCCTCGTCTTCCAGGGACCGTCTCCAGTGCTGAAATACTGCACACCACTCAAACACAGTGGTACGGGATGGTGCTTCCTCCCCAAAAGCAGCTTGCAGTCGGTCAAATCTCTCCTGTAGTCGTAGACCACTCTTGTAGTTGTAGAAAATCATGGCTCTCCAGTGGCTTCTGTTGAGTTCCATCACGAGTTTGTGAGGAAGTAAACATGCTGATTTCTTCGGTGTGCAGTGATGCTTATATATGGTTCTGTGCCTTGACATTTCACAAGAACTTCAGTCTAAGATTATAGTTCACAACCAGTCAGATTGTGTCGTCTCCACCTATGCACTGCACACCCCTCGTATAATACAATGAAATCCCCACCTCTAACATATAGACAAATACAAGGTTATCTACCATGAAAATAACACTTTTATATATAAAATAGTCACATGATCAGCCACGGAAAAATGAAAGTTCCCCCTTTGCTTACTTTCAGTTCATGGCTCCGTGTTCCCTCTGCTTGTACATGAATAATAAAATGCATTAATTTACTTGTTTTACATATCCATATACCATTTGTTTTCTATCTATAGCATTCTACAGATGATGAGTTGATAGCCATTAGTATTCAAATTTGTGAGAGACGTAAAATAATACTAATAATGGCCATCATTTAGGTTGGATCATAAAAGTACAAAATGCAATTGAGCAATTTTGGTAATTCTGCGCATGTGCTGCGTTCACTCAGCACGTGGGCGACAGCAGCGGGCTGTGACGTACACCGGGGGCAGTGGTCCGAGCCACCACCGGCGTGGCTCGACCATTTTCGGAGCGGCATGCAGCCGCTCTGATGAAGAAAATGGCAGGGGACCGCCTCCATATACAACCTAGCTGTGTATGCCGAGGGTCATCATTAATTCTGGACTCAGCGATGCAACGGCAATTGTTTTGCGATCCCATCGCTGGCCACCAATTAGCATGCTGGACGGCCTTACCATGCGCTGGGCGGCCCACAGCATGCTACAGAGGCAGTTGCAGATTCTGGAACTTGAAAGGGTGGGGGGGGATTAATTCTGAAGACCAATAGTACTGAAACTAGATATAAATGTGGAGAAGGTGCATTATTAGAGGGGTACAGCCTGCTGCAAAATACACTGCGGTAAGTGAATAAGATTGTTATTTATTTAAAATAATTGTGCAGAAAATTCCCTGAAATGGAATCTTTTTTTTTTAAAGTATTTGATATGCTAATTTGGGCCTCTAAACCCATGGCATTGAGCTGAACCTGTGGAACACAAGAGTAAAATCATTCTCATTCAATCACTTGCAAAGGCAGGCTTAGCAAATGACTTGTACAAGTCTCCAGTCTAATTCATTTAAGAATTTATATGTGAGATAGATTGAAATAAGTATTCTGAATTGGAAAATAAAAGACTTATACGCTAAGAGAACTGTAGATGCTAGACCCTGAGGTCTATTTCCACTGTGGCATGTAAACAAAATGAGTGCCAAAGTGAAGACATATCAGAGCGGATGTATCAAGTTGTTTCATGATTATTTTACCAAAAAATTAACTTTTTGCATATTTGTTCTGAAAAATTAATTTTCACATAATGTAAGAAGCAGGCTGAGGTACATTTTACACTTATTATCGTCAAATTTCACTTTTTTTATTCCAAATAGTGAATAAAATATTCTCATTTCAGAAATCAAATTTGTGTAAATTTCAGAAAAATGCTACCTCTATTGTAAATACGCCCCACAATTTTATATTGATCTTCTTTTCCTGAATAGGACTGGGACATTCTTGATAGTTACCTTTGTGCTAAGAGATTCCTCTAGAAAATCATTATCTACAGTTGTGTAAGTTTTTTTTTTTTTTACCTACAATTATTGAGTATACACCCACCAGACAGTTGTGTGATTTGATTTGTATCTGCCTTATGATAGTAAAATTTACATACAACTTTTTAAAAATATATCTGCTATTAAGAATCATGCTGCTGTGATGGCTCTTTGGTAATATACAAGTATTAATATAGGAATATACTAATGTGTGTGAGGACCTAACTGTTCTGTCAATCCATTCCATACCATACCACTAAGGGCGGGATGTACTAAAGGAAAAATGCGGTAAACCCCCCGAAAACGGGGGGTTTACCGCATTTTCAAATGTACTAAGACCCTACCGCTCGATTTTCGCTGTCCCCCCCGGCTTACCTTCCTCCAGGCAGCCCTAGTACCAGAAGGTAATTTCCCCCTCCCCCTAGCAATGCAGCCGGAGGTCCTTCCGGCTGCAGGGGGAAGGAGGAGGCACCGGGGACAGCCTGCTGCTGCTTGCCGGCGTGCGGGCAGTGTGGAGACCCCTGGGAGGTGACAGAGACCACCTCACAGGTATCGCGGGGGGGCTCCATAACCGCATTGCGATATTGACCACATATGTTAGTACATATGCGATCAACATCGCTGCGATAAGCGGCGAGCGGCGGTGATGTATCAAAAATACATCCCGCCCTGTGTGAGGATCCTTATTGGTAGGCTAAATTAGCAAGCGTTGCCCACTATGTATCAATTCTGTGCATGTGCTTAAGCCATATATGTATAATATTTCCTTTGTATTCTGTTCAATGTTACTCTTAGATGAAAGACATATACTTCCTTTGTATTCTGTTCAATGTTACTCTTAGATGAAAGACATACTATATAAAAGTGCCCTCTCCAGTGCATTTTATGCCAAACAGTTGGTACGGTGTGTAATAATCAGAGGTTTAGTTGGTACTGTATATATTAATGAATCTATTCTGTTTGTAAGAATCATCTAGGAATGTTATGGAGGCTGTTCAATATGGTATCCGGTCTCTAGGTCGACCACACTTAGGTCAACAGTCATTAAGTCGACATGGTCTATAGGTTGACATGGTCACTAGGTTGACATGTACAAAGTCAACATGGAAAAAGGTTGACATGAGTTTTTAAAAAATGTTTCCATTTTTTTAAACTTTTTCACACTTTTCGATTCACATGGACTACGACTGAGGCGACTGGGAATCGTAACCTGTGCCGGTGCAGTATTCGGGGTTCCCGGTCACTTTACGAAGAAAATGACACCAATTTCTTTTTAAAAACTCATGTTTTTCCATGTCGACCTTGTTCATGTCAACCTAATGACTGTGTCGACCTATTTCAGGTGTCGACCTAGTCACTATCGACCAATAGTAGTTGACCTAATGACTGTCGACCTAAGTGTGGTCGACCCTACGATCCACACCTGTGCGATATATATATATATATATATATAAAGACGTATGAGAAGCAATATGATAAGAAGTGTGTATAAATAGGATATGTTATGTGCTGTGAGGATCAGTGGCGGAACTTGTGATTGATGGGCCCAGATGCAAAGTATAATATGGGTCCCCCTCCTCCACCCCAACACAGGTTCACAACATGACACATGGCAGTGAGTGACAGGGAGAGGCAGAGTCAGAGGTTGACACAGAAAGGCAAGAGGGTGACATAAGAATGCAGGGAGAGGCAGAGGTTGACTTGGGGAGGCAGAAGGTGACAGGAGAATGCAGTGGGTGACAGGGAGTGACAGTAAGTGACAGGGGTACAAGCACAATGTCCTGTGTGGTGTGGAGAACAGGGTGCATGTACTGTAACTTGGTGGGGGCAGGAACACATCGGCCTCTGCTCTGTCTGTGACAGGGGCCCCCACTCCTTGTGCTTTCCTCAGTTTGGCACTTGATCAGACAGACTCTGACAATGCCAGTTACACTGGTTGTGAGCTGCCTTTAATTCACAGACAGAAGTGAATCTGAAAAAATGTCCACCTTTCTAGGCTGTGATCATCAGTGCTGATAGGTGGCAGGACTCCACTATCAGCCCTGTCTACCTAAGTTAAGTGGCAGGTCCCTTAGGCAGCAGTGCCCACTCTGCCCTCTGCACTGGGCTATTTATCCGACATTGCTCAAAATAGTCTGCGGGGGCAGGGGATATATCATAGCTGGTTTGGCCAGCAGTGGGCCCCTTAGTCCTCAGCGGCTTTGGTGCAATGCACCTGCTGCACCAATGGTAGTTTCACTTTTAGTGATAATAAGTTAATTTTTTACTCTGAGCACATATTCTATGATTTACTTTCTGTCATGTTTTAGGACTTTACTTTGGTTGGAGAGATTCACTGAAATGGGGAATATAACTTCATACAATGGATTGGGGCTAGACTGGAATGGCTTGGTACAGTGGATCCAGGCTTCAACCAGAATGGTTTGGCACTGTGAGTAGCTTGGTTAGATGGATGCACCCAGGAAACGCCCTCCCACACAAGTTACATCCAATGGGAGGCTCTGCCCTTTGGCTGCTGTGTTTTCACAGAGCAGGATTAGCAATGGGACTGATGGAGCTGCAGCTCCAGCCCCACACCCCAAAATAGGCCCCACTGCATCTGCAGCAACATACCCTCCAACAATTTACACATAAACATTGATACACATTCGAAAAGGGGGCGTGACCATGGGTACAGCACCGTAGCCACGCCCTTTTCATATACGTTCAATGGAAGCTTGGAGAGCCAGAAAGGGAATTTACCTGCCAAAAAGGTGCAGCTGGGCTGTATGCCACTGCATCTGCAGCAAGTCTCTGCACTGTAGATAGGGAAAACAAAATCCTTTTACTGCAGCATCCTATGTCCTGCTGCCAGTCCGCCTGCCCCCTCCGCCATCAACAATCCCCACTCCCTAGCCGCAGCGCAGGTGAAACAAAAGCTGCTGCAGCCACCGGCATAGATGTGTATGAAAGCGGCGCAGCGGAAGGCTTTCATAGCCCTCCCTGGGCCGCATACTCTCTGAGCCCCGGAGCATCCTCTGCGCGTGATGTCACAGAAGTGCCTCCCAGCCACAGCCGCGCCCAGATCCCCAGAGGGCCTGGAAGCCCGGAGATGGCTAATGTAACGGATAAAGTGGGTGATATCACGGAGGGTAATGTCTGGACGCTGAATCAATGTAAAAGGTGACAGTGCAGTGCAGTGCAGTCAGGGCCGGTGCAAGGGTGTTCGGCGCCCCCCTGCAAACTATAAATTTGCACCCTTGCATACTTTACAAACAAACAGCGCACATAATTCCCCGTGTAGTAGAGACACTTACACATGTAACGCCCCCTGTACCAGAGACGCTTACACATATAATGCCCCCTGAACCAGTGACGCTTACACATCTCATGCCCCCCTGTACCAGTGACGCTTACACAAGTAACACCCCCTGTAGCAGTGACGCTTACACACTTAACGTCTCCTGTACCGGTGACGCTTACACACGTAACGCTCCCTGTACCAGTGACGCTTACACATGTAACACCCCCTGCACCAGTGCTGCTTACACACGTAACACCCCCCTGTACCACTGACGCTTACACGCGTAATGCCCCCCTGTACCAGTGACGCTTACACACTTAATGCCCCCTGTAGCAGTGATACTTACACATGTAACGCCCCCTGTGGCAGTACCGCTTAGACACGTAACGCCCTCTGTACCAGTGCCGCTTAGACACGTAACGCCCCCTGTACCAGTGCCGCTTACACACGTAACGCCCCCCCTGTACCAGTGACGCTTACGCACGTAACGACCCCTGTACCAGTGCCGCTTACACACGTAATGCCCCCTGTAGCAGTGACGCTTACACACGTAACGCCCCCTATACCAGTGACACTTACACATGTAATGCCCCCTGTAGCAGTGACGCTTACACACGTAACGCCCTCTGTACCAGTGCCGCTTAGACACGTAACGCCCCCTGTACCAGTGCCGCTTAGACACGTAACGCCCCCTGTAGCAGTGCTGCTTACACACGTAACGCCCCCTGTACCAGTGCCGCTTACACACGTAACGCCCCCTGTAGCAGTGACGGTTAAACACTAACGCCCCCTGTAGCAGTGACGCTTACACACGTAATGCCCCCTGTAGCAGTGACGCTTACACACGTAACGCCCCCCTGCACCAGTGACACTTACACACGTAATGCCCCCTGTAGCAGTGCTGCATAGACACATAATGCACCCCTGTACCAGTGACGCTTACACACGTACCTCCCCCTGTACCAGTGCTGCTTACACACGTAACAACGCCTGTACCAGTGCCGCCTACACACGTAACACCCCCTGTAGCAGTGCCGCTTACACACGTAACGCCCTCTGTACCAGTGCCGCTTACACCCCCTGTACCAGTGACGCTTACACACGTAACGCCCCCTGTACCAGAGACGCTTACACACGTAGCGCCCCCCTGTACCAGTGATGCTTACACAAGTAACGCCTCCTTTACCAGTGACGCTTACACACGTAACGCCTCCTGTACCAGTGACGCTTACACATATTATGCAGCAGTCACACATACACACAAATACACACACAACATACACATATATATATTAGTGATGAGCGGGTTCGGTTTCTCCGAAACCGAACCCCCCCGAACTTCACCTTTTTCACACGGGTCCGAGGCAGGTTAGAACCTTCCCGCCTTGCTCGGCTAACCCGAGCGCGCCCGAACGTCATCATCCCGCTGTCGGATTCTCGCGAGATTCGGATTCTATATAAGCAGCCGCGCGTCGCCGCCATTTTCACTCGTGCATTGGAGATGATAGGGAGAGGACGTGGCTGGCGTCCTCTCCGTTTATTGTAGAAGTTGATTGGTTTACTTTATTTCTTATTTGTGGGGAGGATTGGGGAGCAGCTGTTAGGAGGAGTACAGTGCAGAGTTTTGCTGATAAGTGACCACCAGTTTTTATCCGTTCTCTGCCTGAAAAAAACGCTCCATACCATATCTTTGCTCAGTGTGTTGCATGATATATCTGTGCTGAGTGCTCACACTGCTTAATTGTGGGGACTGGGGAGCAGCTATAGCAGGAGTACAGTGCAGAGTTTTGCTGACAGTGACCACCAGTATACGTTGTCTGCCTGAAAAACACTCCATATCTGTGCTCACAGTTTGCTGCTTTATTGTGGGGACTGGGGACCACCAGTATAATTAATATTATATAGGAGTAGTACAGTGCAGAGTGCACTGCTGTACCTACCTCTGTGTCGTCACTCGTCATCCATTAAGTATACTATCCATCTGCATTGTATACCTGTGGTGCATTTTAGACTAGTTTAGCAGTTTGCTGACAGTGTCCACCAGTATACTATATATAGCAGTACGGTAGGCCACTGCTGTACCTACCTCAGTGTCGTCACTCGTCATCCATTAAGTATACTATCCATCTACATTCTATACCTGTGGTGCATTTTAGACAGTTTTGCAGTTTGCTGACAGTGTCCACCAGTATACTATATATATACTTATAGCAGTACGGTAGGCCACTGCTGTACCTACCTCTGTGTCGTCACTCGTCATCCATTAAGTATACTATCCATCTACATTCTATACCTGTGGTGCATTTTAGACAGTTTTGCAGTTTGCTGACAGTGTCCACCAGTGTTTGTGTCGGCCACTTGTGTCGCTTAGCTTAGTCACACAGCGACCTTGGTGCGCCTCTTTTTTTCTTTGCATCATGTGCTGTTTAGGGACAATTTTTTGGAAGGGCCATCCTGTCTTGACACTGCAGTGCCACTCCTAGATGGGCCAGGTGTTTGTGTCGGCCACTTGTGTCGCTTAGCTTAGTCACACAACGACCTTGGTGCGCCTCTTTTTTTCTTTGCATCATGTGCTGTTTGGGGACTATTTTTTTGAAGTGCCATCCTGTCTTTACACTGCAGTGCCACTCCTAGATGGGCCAGGTGTTTGTGTCGGCCACTTGTGTCGCTTAGCTTAGCCATCCAGCGACCTCGGTGCAAATTTTAGGACTAAAAATAATATTGTGAGGTGTGAGGTGTTCAGAATAGACTGGAAATGAGTGGAAATTATGGTTATTGAGGTTAATAATACTATGGGATCAAAATGACCCCCAAATTCTATGATTTAAGCTGTTTTTTAGGGTTTTTTGAAAAAAACACCCGAATCCAAAACACATCCGAATCCGACAAAAAATTTTCGGTGAGGTTTTGCCAAAACGCGTCCGAATCCAAAACACGGCAGCGGAACCGAACCCAAAACCAAAACACAAAACGCGAAAAATTTCCGGTGCACATCACTAATATATATATATATATATATATATATATATATACAAACACACCCACATACATACTGTACATACATTACACACATCCACAGTCACACATATTACAGTTTACACAGACACTGTATATACATTATACACACACACTCACTCTCTTTCCAGACACTTATCTAATGATGTCTGGCTCGCCGAAGCTGTAGCAGCTCATCCTCCTGTTGCAGCATGGTCCCGTCTAGCTCCGCCCCTTATTCTCATCTAGCTCCGTCCCCTTTGGTTCCCGCCCGGCCACTGAATGTCACACAGCGGAGCGGGGGGAGAGAGGAGGTTTTGTGCTTCCGGCGCCGCTGCATGTGTGACAGCAGCCGCCAGCAGCAGCAGGGCTAGCAGCAGCAGCTTAGCACAGGCATGCAGAGCAAAAAGAACGCCTCTCCTTCCTGGTGCCTCCCTGCACTGCATCCCTTTGCTGAGCAGCTAGCGCCGGGCCTGTGTGCAGTGTCACTGACACTGACACTGCACAGCACTCTCACCTTTTACATTGATTCAGCCAGTCACTCAGTTCTGCCAGCCAGTCTCTATTGTTAGCACCAGTGTCCCAACGCGCCGCATTACAGGGAAGTAGACGCACTAAATAAACTACAAATCCCAGCAAACCTTAGCGCCAAAGCATTCCGGCCCCTAGGGCTGCTGGGAGCTGTATTTTATTGCGTACATCTTCTTCCCTGTAATGCGGCGCGTTGGGACACCAGCCCAAACAATAGTGACTGCCTGCTGTGCGAGTCTCCGGGAGAGCCACTGCCAAAGAGAGGACAGCAGCTTAGCTGCTTCCAGGAGGAGAAGCAGGATAAGCATTACCCGCCCCTCCCCCACTCACAGTACCTCTGGCCCCCATCCGCGGCACCTCCACACACCCTCCCCCACCTGCGGCACCACCGCACCAGCTCCTCCCCCACCTGCGGCACCACCACAACTGCCCCTCCCGCGGCACCCCAGGGTCCCATCTGCCTCTTTCCCGCACCCCCTACTCCCCCAACCAAAGCACCTACTAGGTGATTCACCAGGCCCTGTGTGCGCTGTTCACGCCGATGCAAGGGGCTTCCACCCCTTAACCATTGCACGCTCTTTGTCCGTGCAATATTTAACCACTCACACAATTATGATTGGATGTAATACTCCATATAATAAAAATATTGCACGCCACAAGGATGTGCAAGGGTTAAGGGGGCGTAGCCCCTTACGACGGTGTGAAGAGCGCCCGTAGAGCGCAATGAATCACCTAGTATGAATATAAATGTGTATATATATATATATATATATATATATAATTATTTATTTATAGTTTCTTTATGTATGTATGTATGTGTGTGTATATATATATATATATATATATATATATATATATATATATATACACATCCCTGGTGTGGCACTCCACTTCAATAATCATTGACTCCAAACCATAATGACATCAACATTTTGGTACTTTAATACCGTTTTCAAGATACAAAAACACGTAAATACATCTTACCTAATACATACATCAATGAATACACCCACAGTGACTTCCGTAGCGGTTTCCCATGGGACGACTTCCCCCTTCCGTCTATCCGGAAGCAGACCGTTTTTCTCGCTGCCGCCTCGGAAGAAGTGCGTCTGACGTCAGTGCTACTATCACCATGACAATGAGCTGTAAACAGAACACGCTATATAAGACATCCTAAATGTTTACATATACAGATTGGAAAATAAACTGTGAATATATACAACTGATAGCAGACAGTAGATTCACCTTTTTTTTCTGCATATTAGATGTTAAACTCCTAGCTGATCTATCATATGTATCATTGTATAACATAATGTACCTTAGATAAGCAACAGTATAAACTAACATACTGTATATAGCAATAATAAAGATATAGAGCAAATTCAATATACATAGAGAGAGCCTTATGGACAATGTTTAGAGGAAGCATGACCATTGGATACCATCATTAAGCCCATTTGGACTGACTACATTTAAACAATGTATCCATCTATTTTCACAGCGCAATAACATCAAAATTCTATCACCACCTCTCCTAGGGGGGAGGGATGTGGTCAATCATTCGATACCTTAGACTAGCTAAGTTATTCCCCATCTTAGCGAAATGGCGTGCCACCGGTTGTTCACTAGTACCACTTCCAATAGCTGCACGAATGGCAGACTGGTGGGCCGTCATTCGCTCCTTAAATTTGTACTGTCTTTCCTATATAAAATATGTCACAAGGGCATATAATCTGATATACTACATACATACTGTTGCAAGCTAAATGATGTCGAATTTTGTATTCTTTGCCTGAGTGTGGGTGCAAAAATGTATCACCCTGTATCAAATATTTGCAAGTGGTACATGGACAGCGGAAACAACCCCATTTTTTACGTGTGAGAAAAGGTCTTTCCTCACCCTTAATGGAAATATCGTTTTTTACAAGAAGGTCTCTCAAATTCTTATTCCTCTTGTAACAAGGCATAATAGTTGAGTCTGGCAGACCCAATGGTGTGTCTGTTTTAATTATCGTCCATAGATCCTTACTTAATCTATCGATTTTAGGTGATAGATTATTGAATTTAGTTACCATAGGGAATCAATTTCTAAGTAGTTTCTTCTCCTGTTTCTTCAATAATTTAGATCGATCAAGAGATAATACCCTCTTTTTAGTATCAAGGAGAGACTGTAATTCATTACCTCTTGTTAAGAATTTTTCAATTAATTGATCTGATTGTACAGTTGCTGTTTCAAAATTCTCATTGATTCTAAAAATGCGTACCATCTGTGAGCAAGGTAGTCCCAGTTTTAATTTAGCGGGATGACAACTAATCATATGAAGTAAAGTATTTTGATCTGTATCTTATGTAAAGACAGATGAAGAAATGACACTATCTGACAAAGTGACTAATACATCCAAAAAACTCAATTGCTCACGACTCATATTATAGGTAGATTTCACTGGCGAGCCAGAGGAATTATTTTTCTCAATTAATTCAACAAAATCCTCCTAACTCCCATTCCAAATCATCAATAAATCGTGTATAAAAGATGATTTTAGAGCCAATATTGCGATCTTTAAAGAATAAATCATATTCAACATCAAACATAAAGCAATTGGCATACGCCAGGGCCACAGAGGACCCCATTGTGCAGCCAGTCTTTTGTAAATAATACAAACCATTAAATAGAAAGCTCATTCAATATCTTCAAGAACATAGTTGTATCTAGAAGGAAATTGATGTGACTTTGTACAAGAGGTTGTAGAACATAGTTAATCAAGATAGCAGAAGGTTGAAGACGTGAGTCTCGGGCCGATATTATGGGCTGTTCGGGTGGGGGGCGGAAATCCCTTTATGAATCTTAGGCAATGTATACACTAATGGTGTTTTAGGAAACTCCAGAAGCAAAACAAAATATAGTTCCTCACTGATAATAGCCCTAACTTTAGCAATGAATAGATATTCCTGCAGCTCCTTTATGTAGTTTTGAGTAGGATCTACTTTCAAGCGACGATAAGTGTTAGCATCTTGCAATTGCCGCATCGTTTCTGAAGTATAATCAGCAAAATCCTGTAGAACTACTCCGCACCCTTTATCGGCGGGGAGGATAACCAGATTTCGATTAGAGGATAACATTTTGATCGCCTTCCTTTCAAGTGGAGTTAAATTAGGGTGCACATCTGATTTCTCAGATACCGCCTCCGATACTTTATAGTCAAGCAATCTCATGTAAGATTTAATCGAGGCATTAGATGATGACGGATCGTATGTTGATTTTTGCCTAAAAGGTTTCAATTGCAGCGGGATGTCTGTATCTGCTTTTGGGGCATTGGTTTTATTAGCCCAGAATTCTTTCAATTTCAATTGACGTTGAATTTAAAAATTTCTAACTGCCATTCAAAAGTATCAAAATGGGCAGTAGGAACATAAGAGAGTCCTTTCCGTAATAGGCTGAGCTCTGCATTCGTGAGTTCATGAGAAGATAGATTAAACATTATCTCTTCTGAGCAGCTGGAGGTCTTCCTCCACGTCCTTTCCCTTTTGTTCTGCCCCCCTCTGCTTGTGAAGCCACTACTCAAGGTTTGTTTTTGCCTTGTGTGGTAACACCTAAAGTGGCACTGGGATGACTCACACCTCCTGTCTCAGAATCACTTGCAGTACTCTGTTGTTCTTGAGAAGAATCTGTGTCATATTTAGTTCTGGGATATCTGGGTTTGCGATAGAATGGACATTTCTGTCCTTCAGGTTTATCCCCTGATAGCCAACGATATACCTTATGGTATTCATAATCTTGTTTGACTTTCAGGAGTTTCTCCTTCTTAAACTTGATTAAATCACGTTTATAGATGGACAATTGGTTATTAAGTTTACCAACCCAGTCGGTCTCAGAGTCAGCAACAAGATTACCCATATGGATTGCCTCAAAATTCTTGATCTTATCATTCATCACTTGTAATCCTTTGTTAGATTGTTCGATAACCAGTAAAATTAAATCATAAGAGCACTTATTCAAGATCCCTATCCATTTTTTACAAAAGGATGGATCATTTCTCCCTATAGTTGGACAGTTTCTAACGCTAAACCCTCTCGGGATTTTTTTAGATCTATGGTAATCACTAAGTGACACAGCGTGATAGTGAAAATCAATCTCTCTTTTTTCAACCTTAATAAATCCCGGTAAACAATATCAGGTATCAACAGTTCAGGAGCATCATGCAAACAGTCCTTGTGTAGTATTTCTTCTGTCTCGATATCTGAATAGCCAAAAGTTTCTCCAACAGGAAACAACAGCGGATCAAACAGAGTATCATCATTCATAGATTCAGCCATCCTCAGATGACACCAATAACCAGCAGGAGTATAACACTGCCACAAAGATCGTATTCACTTTTCCCACCAATCTGGTTAGTTCCAGCTGTTTGTCACCCTGTGAACAAATACACATTCAACAAATCAGTGAAAAAAATAGAAAAAGTCCTGAAGGTAATAATCATCCAATCTATGGGTGCCTTGACAAAATAACATCGAACTTGCAGATGATGTAATCACAATATATAGACCCAATGTCCGGCACTCCATTAAAAAGTACTTGCGTGTGTGCCCCCACAATACAATACCAAGTAGGCAATATACAGACATCTCTGGTGCGGCACTCCCCTTCAATAATCATTGACTCCACACCAAAATGACAACAACGTTTCGGTACTTTAATACCGTCTTCAGGATACAAAAACACGTAAATACATCTTACCTTATATACATACATCAATAAATACACACACAGTGACTTCCGTAGCGGTTTCCCGCGGGACGACTTCCCCCTCCGTCTATCCGGAAGCAGACCGTCATTCCCGCTGCCGCCTCGGATGAAGTGCGTCATGACGCATACGTCACATCTGATGTCAGTGCTACCATCACCATGACAATAAGCTGTAAACAGAACACACTATATAAGACATCCTAAATGTTTACATATACAGATTGGAAAATAAACTGTGAATATATACAACTGTTAGCAGACAGTAGATTCACCTTCTTTTGTGCATATTAGATGTTAAACTCCTAGCTGATCTATCATATGTATTAAACGCTGTATCATTGTATAACATAATGCACCTTAGATAAACAACAGTATAAACTAACATATATAGCTATAATAAAGACATAGAGCGAATTCAATATACATGGAGAGAGCCTTATGGACAATGTACAATGTTTACAGGAAGCATGACCATTGGATACCATCATTAAGCCCCTTTGGACTGACTACATTCAAACGATGTATCCATCTATTTTCACAGTGCATAACATCAATGATATCAATTATACAGCGTTTAATACATATGATAGATCAGCTAGGAGTTTAACATCTAATATGCAGAAAATAAGGTGAATCTACGGTCTGCTATCAGTTGTATATATTCACAGTTTATTTTCCAATCTGTACATGTAAACATTTAGGATGTCTTATATCGTATTCTGTTTACAGCTCATGACGCACTTTCTCCAAGGCGGCAGCGGGAATGACGGTCTGCTTCCGGATAGACGGAGGGGGAAGTCGTCCCGCGGGAAACCGCTACGGAAGTCACTGTGGGTGTATTCATTGATGTATGTAGATAAGCAAAGAAAGTGGTCATCCTGCACTGCCGTTTACAATATGGTAAAATTTCAAGGTGTGTATAGGAACCAACTATAAGAAAATAATTGAATGAAAGAAAATTCTATTCTGAAACAATAACACTGTTGGCGGTGCTCCCCAGAGGAAAAATGACTATTTTATCACTAAAGGGGTGTCCCAAGGAAAGGGGCTTGGAACAAAGAAGTTGACCTCTTTGTGGGGGCACTCATTTAATAAATTATGTATTTGATAATTAAAATTTAACTTTTATTAATTCATTAAAAATATGTTAATTACTTATCATTACCCTTAAGAAAAATTATATAATAAACATATGGTGAAATTGTTCCTCTTTTGCAATACTTCCTAGGGTGAAAATATCAAAGAAGTCAAATTGTACCCGATATAGTAAATTAAAGGGTAAGGCGCTACCCCGTATAGGGCAAGGTCCCACAAGCAAACAGTTTCTCACTACTCTGGAAATCTATCTTAGTTAACGATCATATATGGTGGTATTCCATAGATTCCTGTAAAGAAGATATTGACCAAGAGGGAGAAAAAGGTAACACATCCCATGAAAGTTTCAAATTGCAGTCCTCCTGGGTATAACAGTATCTATAGCAGTTATAATATACATATGCATTTGTTCATTACAACCGTAAATCTTCTTATCACTGCATACATCAATTCCTGTCGAGAGGGAGAGTCAGGAGAGTAATAATGGTATTTAAAATATCAATCACTAGGTTTATACCCTCCGAAACAACCTGCAATACCTTAAGAAAAGTGGGTGCCCTATAACCTCATAACGTTTGTCCTAATTTAAATAATGAGAGTCACATCATTGTCAATAATCATATTAAGAGAAATGTAGCAAATGGTATCTTATCCTTCTTAAGAATTATCCTTATCACTGTCAGACAAAGCAGTGTATAACAGGTAATGTCATTCCCCCAGGGAAATCCTGTTATTGGTAACATTCAGAGTAACACGCGGCCAACAATGTAACAATCATAGTTTAGTTTCAAAGAAACATATGGCCAACAATGTAACTGTTGTAATGTAGTCTGAATCAGTTTTGTACAAAGGTGTGCCCTAAGAGAAAAGATATACCACAGTTTATAGATAGCATATATATCTCAGTGATAATTAGGCCCTCAGTAAATTAACATAGAATATAGGCCCCGTTCCGTTGCCCCTGGTAACATCTGCTGCCTTCCCATGTGCGCACTATGGCACAGTGAATGAGAGGTGAGAGTATTAACCTGGACGGTGACGGGTAGAAGAAAGGAAAGAGTGTTTCTGCTTTCGTGCGTTCTCGTGCTCTGTGGCCCTGGTGACAATTATGTCATTGCAGGGCTGCAGGCACAGTCGCGGCACGATGAGAGGACACTGAAAATACCTTGTTACATTTCTTAATAATTCCAGCATATGACGGCTCCCGTTGCAGGACTAATGGTAACTGTCGGGATGCGTCTCCATATGCCTAGGCATATGGTGAACAAGCCCCTTAGAGGGTGAAACGTACGTTCAAGCCCAGATTTCACGTCACTAGACGCAATTGCCGGCTATCCGTTATACTACACGTGGAGCAGGAGCCGGGGACCGGGTATACGGGGAGACGCCGCTCGATGCAGCCTTAGCACAGACGCTTTTTCATTACACACAATCTCCGGGCCCCTGCCACATGAACACGTGAAGTCGGAGCCGGAGACCCGGTCTCTAGGGAGACGCAGCCCGACAGTTACCATTAGTCCTGCAACGGGAGCCGTCATATGCTGGAATTATTGAGAAATGTAACAAGGTATTTTCAGTGTCCTCTCATCGTGCCGCGACTGTGCCTGCAGCCCTGCAATGACATAATTGTCACCAGGGCCACAGAGCACGAGAACGCACGAAAGCAGAAACACTCTTTTCTTTCTTCTACCCGTCACCGTCCAGGTTAATACTCTCACCTCTCATTCACTGTGCCATAGTGCGCACATGGGAAGGCAGCAGATGTTACCAGGGGCAACGGAACGGGGCCTATATTCTATGTTAATTTACTGAGGGCCTAATTATCACTGAGATATATATGCTATCTATAAACTGTGGTATATCTTTTCTCTTAGGGCACACCTTTGTACAAAACTGATTCAGACTACATTACAACAGTTACATTGTTGGCCATATGTTTCTTTGAAACTAAACTATGATTGTTACATTGTTGGCCGCGTGTTACTCTGAATGTTACCAATAACAGGATTTCCCTGGGGGAATGACATTACCTGTTATACACTGCTTTGTCTGACAGTGATAAGGATAATTCTTAAGAAGGATAAGATACCATTTGCTATATTTCACTTAATATGATTATTGACAATGATGTGACTCTCATTATTTAAATTAGGACAAACGTTATGAGGTTATAGGGCACCCACTTTTCTTAAGGTATTGCAGGTTGTTTCGGAGGGTATAAACCTAGTGATTGATATTTTAAATACCATTATTACTCTCCTGACTCTCCCTCTCGACAGGAATTGATGTATGCAGTGATAAGAAGATTTACGGTTGTAATGAACAAATGCATATGTATATTATAACTGCTATAGATACTGTTATACCCAGGAGGACTGCAATTTGAAACTTTCATGGGATGTGTTACCTTTTTCTCCCTCTTGGTCAATATCTTCTTTACAGGAATCTATGGAATACCACCATATATGATCGTTAACTAAGATAGATTTCCAGAGTAGTGAGAAACTGTTTGCTTGTGGGACCTTGCCCTATACGGGGTAGCGCCTTACCCTTTAATTTACTATATCGGGTACAATTTGACTTCTTTGATATTTTCACCCTAGGAAGTATTGCAAAAGAGGAACAATTTCACCATATGTTTATTATATAATTTTTCTTAAGGGTAATGATAAGTAATTAACATATTTTTAATGAATTAATAAAAATTAAATTTTAATTATCAAATACATAATTTATTAAATGAGTGCCCCCACAAAGAGGTCAACTTCTTTGTCCCAAGCCCCTTTCCTTGGGACACCCCTTTAGTGTATGTAGATAAGGTAAGATGTATTTATGTGTTTTTGCATCCTGAAGACGGTATTAAAGTACCGAAACATTGATGTCATTATGGTTTGGAGTCAATGATTATTGAAGTGGAGTGCCGCATCAGGGATGTCTGTATATTGCCTACTTGGTATTGTATTGTGAGGGCACACACGCAAGTACTTTTTAATGGAGTGCAGGAGATTCAGTCTATATATATATATATATATATATACCTCTGGCAATGACACCTCCATCTTCATGCATTCAAGTTCAGAGCTGCATGTAAAGAGACACACCTCACAAATGTTTTGGAAGTCTGTACATAATGTTGACCGCCTGAGATTGTCACCCAACATCAGGACTGCTCTGATTGTGCTGCTCTCTCTTAACTGTTCTTGCAGATTTTAGTACCTCCTGTTCTCTAGGTCTTCCTCCCCCAATAAGCCCAAACATTTAATCAATAACACCTATGGTACATTTAATAAATACTGTAGGCCTCTTTCCCTTCAACAAACTCTAATGTTAAATTGGTATCATAAATATTTCTTAAATAAGCCAATTTACCCTTTCATTTAGATTAGTTCTACACACAGACATCACATTGCATTAATTCCTAAAATATATTACTAGTCCACACTAACATTTAAAAGTAAGCCCAGATAGGGTGTCGTTAACAGGTACCAGCTATTAGTAGAGGTGTCACATGGGGGTATTTGACGTTTCTACTAATAGCTGGTTTCTGTTAAAGACACCCTATATGGGGTCATTCAGATAAGCTTTCATTTATTTTTGTTGATGTATGCATTTTTATACTATTGGTATTGATCAAATTAAATTACTTTTAAATCATATTGCTATTGCACTATTATTTTGCCACTTTCTTCATATTATATAGGTACTTTGGAGATGACCTTATCACAGTTTATGGGTATTTGATATTCCATCTATTGGGGGGTATCTATTAGCCGCGATAAATCATCAGTGATAAGTCTTCTTAAGGTTTGTGGCGGATTTCTCTTCACCATCTCTGAGCAGGTGATAAGCAGTGCAAAATCCCTATTTAAAGCTAAAAATGTCGGGGTTTGGCTCTGAACTCCTGGGGCACCCCCTGAATGACTAACTAGGCACTTAGAAGTTTTTAATTAACCAATCATGACATCATTTTTGGGGTGAAAAAGTGCAACATGATGGAAATTGGGGTACAAGGTATGGGACAGGTATATTGGGGTGTTTTATGAGTGGCACAAGTGTTTTTAGGGTGCAGGTGGGAGTAATTCATCTGTTTCCACTTTTTCTTAAAAGTACCCTAAAACAACCCAAATATATTATAATACCCATTTTTATGTACCCCAAATTTAACCAGAGCACTTATTTTGCTTAAATTAATAGCTTTCTATCATTTGTCCACATTTGTAAAAATAAAATGCATATAA
The DNA here is from genome assembly GCF_028390025.1 of Pseudophryne corroboree. Taxonomy (NCBI): domain Eukaryota; kingdom Metazoa; phylum Chordata; class Amphibia; order Anura; family Myobatrachidae; genus Pseudophryne; species Pseudophryne corroboree. The sequence goes on along the minus strand of NC_086444.1, from coordinate 178,757,972 downwards.
CAGCCATTTGACCCAATTTAATGACTTCAAATAGTTTTATTATGGCCACTAATAGACTTCTATAATGTTTTCCTATGTTAGTTTGGCTTTTTGGGGGATACTGGCAGATTTCCCTACTTTCCCCTATACTTATGTCAGCTTTTGCCGTATAGAATTATCACGCAAATACCGTTATCGCCTTTTTGTAATAGGATAGGTGCGCTTAACGGGAGTCTGCAGGGTGTGATAGCCATATATTTTCGGGAGATAGGTGCGATAACATTAGCCGCGGCTAATAGGATACCCACCTAAAGATTAATATAAACGTACACTAGATAGATAGATAGATAGATAGATAGATAGATAGATAGATACAAGTGTATATAATGTAAATACAGGTTGAGTATCCCATATCCAAATATTCCGAAATACGGAATATTCCGAAATACGGACTTTTTTGAGTGAGAGTGAGATAGTAAAACCTTTGTTTTTTGATGGCTCAATGTACACAAACTTTGTTTAATACACAAAGTTATTAATAATATTGTATTAAATGACCTTCAGGCTGTGTGTATAAGGTGTATATGAAACATAAATGAATTGTGTGAATGTAGACACACTTTGTTTAATGCACAAAGTTATAAAAAATATTGGCTAAAATGACCTTCAGGCTGAGTGTATAAGGTGTATATGAAACATAAATGCATTCTGTGCTTAGACTTAGGTCCCATCACCATGATATCTCATTATGGTATGCAATTATTCCAAAATACGGAAAAATCCGATATCCAAAATACCTCTGGTCCCAAGCATTTTGGATAAGGGATACTCAACCTGTATATATATATAGAGAGAGAGAGAGAAAGAGAAAACAAATGGAGGGCGCAGGTAATAAGTATACAGCTTATAACTCTTTTAATATGAGTATATGTATACATACATCTAGTTAGGGTATCACAGCATAGAGGACTATCACTGGCACCCCCGGACAGCACACACAGACAGCCGCTAAACGCCGCTCGTCAGATACTCCCGGTCTGAGACCGCACACCGTCAGGTAAGCCAAAGAGACGTAATACGTCCAGTGTCCCGCTATCACGCCAACATGTTTCGTCCCAAGGACTTCGTCAGGGGGTGTGGCTATAGAACATCATCTCTCGGCTTTTCAGGAGTATATGACGAGTGGCGGCTAGCGGCTTTCTGTGTGTGCTGTCCGGAGGCACCAGTGATAGTCCTCTATGCTGTGATATCCTAACTAGATGTATGTATACATATACTCATAAAAAAAAGAGTTATAAGCTGTATACTTATTGCCTGCGCCCTTCATTTGTTTTCTCTACTTGTGCACCATTGAGCCTGTGGTATGGCTATATCGGCAGGACGCTGCAAGGAAATCATCCAGTGGATGAAAATCCGGAGCCGGTTTAAAAACTGACAATTAAGGATATGGACTAAGTGAATTTGCGCGATTAGTTTTTACATATATGTGTATATATAAATATATATATATACATACACACACACACACACACACACACACACACACACACACACACACACACACACACACCACATAAATGTGCACACATGCACACACATTTATGTAAGCATATATATTTTTCCACATTGATGATTTCCTTGCTCAATGCAGCTGGCCTCAGCAACATGTGACACACTGATAACCAGAAGCAGAGGGGCTTGTTTTAATCTGAGCACAAGAAGAGCAAAGTAGGACAGTGGAGATTATGAGAGGTTGAACAAATTAGCCTAATTTTTCATACACATGGAATCTTGACCTTGATAATGTTGGGTTATATAAGCATTTACAGCAAAGCAACTACAGCATCTGGGGAAAAAACAACAGAATGTTTACAAGGTCATGAAGGAAACTGTTCTGAGAATCATTACTATTGAAGTAAATACATTTTATAATAAGGAATAAATAACACAGACAGATCTCTGTATTTTATTTTATCATGTCACATATTTGATGTGAATGATAAATATTTTGTTTTATTTATAATTATAGTAAAATAATGAATTGCAAAGGACCTGGATGATAGCACACCTCATAGTAAAGCGTATAAATTATGGCGGGAAAACGCTGACAAAATATAAATGTTAGAGATTTTCTTGAACATGTATCAAGGATTTTTAATTAAGAAGTAATACATTATTTGTTTTTTTTTATATATTTTGTAGTGTGTTTTTGACAAAACATGTATTTTTAGAGTGCTATACAGGTAGATTTTATTATTTTTGTTGTTTATGATTTTGGTGTGAGGTTACATCCAGAGGCAGATTGGGAATTAAAAGTGGCCATAAAAAAAAATTCTATACAGTTGGCTCCCCTAGTAAATCAACTGCAGTCAAATGCAACACAAAAGTAGATGGGTTTATCATTCAATACTGAGAGCATCCCAGAAACCACCATACGATACAGAGAGCATCCAAATACCTGTCATACAATATAGGGGGCATCATAATAACAGCTACAAAATAGAGAGCATACAAATGACCACCATACAATACACAGATCGTCTTAATGACCACCGTACATTACAGAGAGCATTCCAGTAACATTCATACAATACAGAAAGCATACTAGTAACTACCAAACAGTGCACAAAACATTTTATTGGCAGCCACACAGAGAGCATCTAAATGACTGTCATACAATACAAGGAGCACTATATAAATATTTCTAAATATGTACTTATTATTTTCAACATGTTACATACCACCAATTATTCTTAACTGCATGCCCACTCCACTGTTGAGAATTCATATTTTTTTAGTGCAGTCAAGAGGCTGTGAGGAGGTGGGGGCCACCAGAATGGAGGCATGGGTCTTGCTAGCAATACTGTCACTGGTATTTTTACTTTCTTTGACTTGTTTAATGAGTAGCTATCTGAGCTTACAGACAGCATGGCGAGTTAATTCTTACATGTCTCACACTAATAGGCAGGTTCAAGTTGTACATTTCTAGACTGCATAGCAAATAGCAATGCTTCTCTAGATTCCAAAGCTGCTTAACCCTGCTCTGCTACCATGAAAAAAGTTATGTTGACACTCAGTAACATCTGTTTAAATCGATCACATGGTAAAAAAACAAACAAAAAAAACGTACTATATCACCAGAATAAAAACTCTAGGGCAGATGTATTAAGCCTGAAGTAGTGATAAGTACAATTGAAAACGCACGAGCCAATCATTATGGGTTTGAAAAATGACAGTTTCAAGCTGATTGGCTGGTGCGTTATCACCTTCCACTTATCACTGCTTTAGCACTGTTTTATTACTTCTCCAGGCTTAATAGATCTGCTCCATAGTTTATAACAATATTTTGTTTTTCTCCAAATAATATTATATAACAACCACTTGTACTCATTTGTATTCTCGACAAACAGAGGTGTATTTGTCTCGGCCACTTTCAAATAGCCTATATAGAAGCAGATACATAAAATGTATTACAAAATCCAAATAATATTGCACAATACTTCATGTGTGAGTTTCTGATTATTTTACATCACTGTAGGCCTAACTTTTATTTCTGGCATTGTTCCTACGACCATTTACTGTGCTCTTTGCACACAAACTTATTGCACTCATTACAGATTAATTAGTTTTTTTGTGTCCTTTGTTCTGGGACAAATGTAGCATCTCTTGCGCTATCCTGAATGGCACTGGGTGGTGCTTGTACCTGATGAGGGTGCCACTGGTAAAATGTTACACACATTCAGTGAAAATAACAAAAAAAAAAAGAGAAAGTGCACAGAGGTCTAGGGGAAAGGGATGCAAGGGCCCATATGGAAAGTGTGTGTGTGTTACATTTTCCATTGTGTGCCCCCTAACCTCTTCTATATTAATTGGACATCCCTTGTTGTCATTTTTAGGGGGTTGGCATAGAGCTGAAAGTCACTGAGCTCTTCAGCATACATTATACTGCTAATGTTTGACTATTTGGATTGCATGGTTCTGTGATTGAGTGTATGCCCCTGATAGCAATGGGTGTAATTAAAATGGAAGAAAACACTAATTATAGGGTGTGTCCATATACGTTTGGCCATACAGTGTATGTGAGATTCAGGAGGAACATTTAGGAGAGTTCTCTTTCCCCTTTTAGTCCCTGCTTTATATGCTAACCGTCACCACCACTGCCCAATGCCATTGTCAGGTCTGTAACTGTGTCTGTTCCCGGAGGGACACTAGTGGGTCAGTGGTGGTGCAGTGGAGGAAACGAGGAGGCTGTAGAAGATTCCTGCGCATGTGCGCAATTATATTTATTTAGCACACAGATGTATGACAGTCACTGAAGCAAAATAACAATACTGATTGTATAAGCAAGGAAGCTGACAGAGGTATAACAACAGTCACAGGTGATGATCCGTAAACCAGTGAGATAAACAACAGTGATGACCGGCCTGGAAGCCGATGACAAACATCGATGGTCGACTTGGAAGTCTATGGTAACTGGATCCAATATGCCAGGCATGTCCAAACTGTGGCCCTCCATCTGTTGAAAAACTACACATCCCAGCATGCCCTGACACAGCTTTAGCATTCTCTGACAGCAAAACTGTGTCAGGGCATGCTGGGATATGTAGTTTCACAACAGCTGGAGGTCCGCAGTTTGGACAGGCATGCAATATGCAGATGATGGTAATGCAACTGATGGCAGTGAACACAGGCAGTAGTAACTCCGGTGATTGGTGTGGAAACCAGCAGCAATGAATTCACACAGTCTGTATGTAATCATAAATCCACAAAGCCAAGCAAGGACAAACCAGGAGACAGTTTGTAAAATGCAAGCTGGTTGTTTTAAGTGTCAGATGGAATAGCACAGTGCTGAACGCAGATAAACAACACACAGGTGAGAATGGTAAGTATCACCTGGAGAGAGTCTCTTACTGCATGCAGAGGTGGAAGCTGACTGTGGAAGGAGTTTAGCAGAGCTGGATGGCTGGAGCCTGTAGTTCCACGGAAACAATGGAGCAAGGAAATCACTGGAGACAGAAGACTGGAGCAAAGAGCCGCTGTACACTGGATGTGACGCGTTGTTCAAGGCAATGAGACTGAGCCGATGTTCTGGATTTATACCCCCTGGTCAGCAGGCATTGGATGCTTGAATCATGTGTGCAGAAACAGCGCAGGATTGCGTGTTACAAGTCAGCTGACCGCAAGTGTCATGGCAGCGCCCATGCTGCACAGATGGTGGGTACACACTAGATGGACTTCAGGGGTACACAATGACAATGGGCACCGCGCCCACGGACAGAGCATTCACGCAGCCGCAAACTGGGGCCGTGACCTCCTGAGATGCCACTGAACGCCGATTCCTGACAGCCATTGTTTCTAAAGTCTTGATGTTTATCGTTTATCTGACTTTGAATGTGCAATCCCATTAAAATTATGGCCCTCATTCCGAGTCGTTCGCTCAGTAATTTTCTTCGCATCGCAGCGTTTTTCTGCTTAGTACGCATGCGCAGTGTTCGCACTGCGACTGCGCCAAGTAATTTTGCTATGAAGATAGTTTTTTTTACTCACGGCTTTTTCTTCGCTCCGGCGATCGTAATGTGATTGACAGGAAATGGGTGTTACTGGGCGGAAACACGGCGTTTTATGGGCGTGTGGATAAAAACGCTACCGTTTCCGGAAAAAACGCGGGAGTGGCTGGAGAAACGGGGGAGTGTCTGGGCGAACGCTGGGTGTGTTTGTGACGTCAAACCAGGAACGACAAGCACTGAACTGATCGCAGATGCCGAGTAAGTCTGAAGCTACTCTGAAACTGCTAAGTAGTTTGTAATCGCAATATTGCGAATACATCGTTCGCAATTTTAAGAAGCTAAGATTCACTCCCAGTAGGCGGAGGCTTAGCGTGTGTAACTCTGCTAAAATCGCCTTGCGAGCGAACAACTCGGAATGAGGGCCAATATTCCTTCTCTGTATTTGAATAGCAGACTGGAAATATTTTCATAATAGACAAATAGTCAAAGAGGCATTTTTAGAGAAGACAGAACTTTATTTTATATTTTTTGAAGGATCTTAAAAACAAAATTGTTTTGAACAGCATGGTGACACAGTATTTAATATTGCTTTTCCTATCAAGGTCCTATTTGTAATATGTTCTCTCCATGTTTGCATAGATTTCCCCTAGGTCCTCCCATTTTGTCCCAAAAAGTCAAAACAATTTGTTTTCTAACAAAAATGTACCCAGTGTGGTATGTGCGAAGTAGGGAAATTAGATTGTGGAATCCTGTTGGGCATGGTTACTTAGAACAGCAAACTGAGTGTGCCCAAGATAGCTGCCTCCCCCTCTGCAAATATGTAAAGTATTTTGAGTACTATTGGGAGAAAGGCCCTATATAAAAAACTATTATTGATAATGTTTCGGAACCTGCATTCGGCTTACCAGGTCCCTGGAATGGAATTCTGCAGCCAGTAGAGTTGCCCAAACTGCCCTAAGGATGTTCCGGGAAGTACACTCTTCACAGTACCCCCAGCTCCACCCCCTCAGAGTGTCATCATGACACCACATGTTCAGGGGTGGAACCAACACAGGGAGGAAAATCGTCCTGCTATGGCAATGCGTCCAATCCATCACAGCCTTGTAGGTTTGCTAGAATGGTATCTATATGTCTGCTAAAGAGATGGTCGATATCCTATTGCTAATGGAAAGCACCAGGAGGGAGGACTTGATCATCTTTTCCCAATAGTTAAGGAACTATGGGGCAGATGTTTTAAGCCTGGATAAGTGATAAAGTGGAAGGTGATAACGCACCAGCCAGTCAGCTCCTAACTGTCATTTTTCAAACCCAGCCTGTAACTTGACAGTGAGCAGCTAATTGGCTGGTGCGTTATCACCTTTCACTTTATCACTTCTCCAGGCTTAATACATCTGACCTTCTTACCTGATATTAAGCAGTTTCCGGATATGTGGAATGCAGGCAGTTGGAAGATAAACTGTGGTTGATAGTTTTTTTTCCTTTTTCTTTAGCTGGCTTAGCAATGGAATATACAGTTACTACAAAAAAAATAAACGATTACTGAAAAACGGAAAGTGAAATTGCTGTGTTTGCACTTGCAGCACTACCAAATGATGTCCGAGTTAGAAAAGAAAATATGCACAGCAGTAAATACATGGAACTAGTGCTAAACATCATATCAGACTCCGACAAGCATTTCCATGACTTTGCAGAACGTGGACCTATAGCAACTTTGATATTGATGATAATTCACAAAAACTGCATAATTTCCAATGCATACATCTTCAGTTGCAAATGAGAAGATAACTTTTAGATATAGATAACTTTTAGATATAGATTTATTTTCCTTCTGTACTGTAAATGTCTCTGACTCTGCAACATCCAATCGCACATCAGCATATTGTAAAGGGTCATACTCAGTAAACAGCACAGAGGCGCTCCATGAATGATTAATGTCCTTCTTACAATTTTAAGGCTGCTAACTCTCCATACTGAAACTATTTATCAATTCACTATCATGCTAAAATGTTTATTTCCCCATGATTAAGGCACTTTTTAGGTATAAGGTCTATTTAGCAAATGCTGACCCTGACAGCTGCACCTTTTTCAGATGCTTTCAGCAGCTGAAGCCTATAAGTAACTGTATCGCTAGAGAGGTATCTTGAGATCCCTGCCTGGCAGCCTGGACTATACATATGCGTGACCATAGCTGTCAAAAAGGGAGGGGAGGGGGAGCAAGGGGGTGCCTCCCCCCCCAAAAAAAAAAAAAAAAAACATTCGAGAGGCACCAATCAATGTCCTGGGTCGCAAGGTGCCATCTAGGGTTGCCATGGGCACTGTGTCTATAGTCTCTGGACAGAAATAATCCCATTTCTGGCTGTTCCACCTCCTCCCTCCCCGCAGCCCTCCTCCACCATCTGGGCCCTCCTCCCCCTTGTACCTGGCTCCAACCCCTACAGTGTGTGGCTAGTTCCTCTGGATTGGCCCCTCCAGTAGGACCAGCCGTGTCCTTCTCATCTCCCACTTCATATGTTCCTTCCTCTCCTCTTCCCCTCAGTTTCCCCTCTGTCCCTTCTCTCTCCCACCTGTCGAAGTCAAAAACATTACATAAACACAACATACAAACTCCAAACAGATGGGTCTCTGTGCGTGCGCATACACGCAGCGTACACAGCGATATATGGTAGCATACGCATTCACACAGACAAGCCACAAAGATATATTCAACACATATTTCATACAACACATAAATTAAACGTGTCAAGCACCAGACATTATAATATATTTATATAAGAGAGTTATAACTTCATATATATATGTATTTTTGGAACGGAACAAGTTAATTATATCATGCTTAGTGTCAAAATGATCAGGAGAATTTGATAGCTATGGGAAGATTGAAGTACATTGCAACGATTAGTTATAATTAAATGTATGAAATCTAAAGTCACTCTTATTAGAACAAAGACAGCATGTGTGCAGCAAAAACCAGTGGCTAACCCCTCTTCAAACTGGACATTGCTTGCATATGAACTGACCAATAACACATCATGAATGAGAGATCTCCCTCCCCTGGACCAAAAACAGAAGACTCAGTCCCAGACATGTACCTCCCCCAATACACAGTATATAGGTATTTCCCCTCACTGGCTGTAAGCGATCCTTATGTAACTATATGCTTCTTGTGTAATTGTAACTCTGTAACCATATTTATATATATTATAACTGAATGATATACTGTACATATGTTTTATTGTATGCATACCCTTTTAATATCAAATATATACATCTCTGAGCATTGGACCTCAGCCTACAATGTGTGAGACAGCTCGCTTTCTCTTAAGGGATATAGTGTTTGCGACGTACAGCGCACTTTTATCGTATATGGTAATAAGATGCGCCATACGTCTGCAGCATATATTAACGCTGGCATTTGAAATGTTTATTTAGAAATAATTTGAACTTTACACACCTTGGCCAAATTAAGGTCTCTGGAGGACCCTGGGCAACATACTTGTTTTCAATCCCCTTAGAAAGAATGATATATACTGTAGTTTGTTTTCAATTTCAATTCTTTTTCAGTCACAGCAATACAATTAGCACTTTTACAAAATGAGAACCGAGCGATCACATGAGAAGGGAGGTGTGCCCTAAACTTCTTGGCTAGGGGGCTGGCAGTGGTGCATCGTAAATCAAGGTGTTAGCCTATGGGCGGCAGGACGCATGCTAGCAAGAAAAAGGTATCTAAGGATTTGTTTGTGGGGGTCAAAGTTTCTTTGTCCTGGGTTTTCTGGTGAATGCACAGTGCTGCAATTTTATTTACCTTCCCTGCTTCTTTTGTTTTGCTTTCCTTCCCTTTCCAAACATCCCCTTACATTTATATTTTACTGTTGTATACATTTCAACTTCATTACCTGGCGAGGTATTGGGTTTCCCAGTTTTTCAATTTTCCACCTTAATCAGAGATTGGCAGTCAGGGGGCCGAAGGACTTGGTAGTTGTTTAGTTCCATCCCTTTACCTTTACTTCGTTGCTATAGCACATTGTTTAGGGTGTACTGCGGGCTTAGTTTTGCTGGGTCCCTCTCACCTGCTGCATCTGCTGTCGCTGGGGATTTCACCCCTCGATCCTGCTCCCTCAATCATTGGCCTCTCTCAACCAGTGCCCAGCAATGCCGCTTCCCCGCCACTCACCTCAGGTCCCCGCCCGCTACCGGTACACCGCGGACCATCCATTACAAGCTGTGGCTGATGCCCCTCTTCTTGACCCCCCTGCTGCTAGGGCCCCAGACGCATGTAAATCCCGTGCTGGAACCGATGCAGTGGGAGTCTAGATCAGCTTCCCGACCGCGCTCAGTGGCCGGCCGGAAAAATCTCACCGGAAGTGACGATGCAGCTGGGTCATCATCACCCAGCACGGGGAAATCTTCACTGTCCCCGGCGGCTCAATGGGAGGATCCAGGTGTCGCTCACCCACGATCACATTGCGGGCAGGAACGCGAGCGAGGAAGCGGTACTAGACCCCCTTTCGGGGCAGCATCAGGCCCGCGTTCAAACACCGGGCAGATGTGGCACCGGGCGGCACTGGGGGACCCTTCCCGGCACCTCTGCAGAGTGGACAAGTTACCATGTGATCGCGGGCGGCCGCGGGCTGACGGCGGCGGGGCAACCCCTGGGCCACCAGGGTCAAAGGGCGCAGGACACAGGTACGCACCAGTGGTGGAGGGGAGAGCCGGGCAGGGGTCTTACCCTAGAGGGAATTATGCTTTTACCCGGCATAAGCGCCGGAGGTCTCACAGTAGGGGGAGATCAGCAGCTGAGGAAACAAGAGGAGCCCATGCAGCAGATACAGATAAGGCAGCACAGCCTCATGCTGGCAGACAGAGCAATACACAAGGGGCAGTGCATAGGCGCCAGGTTAAGCAGCGCAAATCAACAGGGAGAAGGAGACACATATCTGGCCCCTTCACCAGTGGCACGGCAGGGGTTTTTCCTACGGCTCAAACCTCAGAGGTTACAGGCAGCAGCCCCATATCTATAGCACGGCAACATTATCTGCACTATCTGCTTTAGCAATGGTATTGACACCGTTTCTGTCCGCATTAGGCCCTGCTGCAGCAGAAAATTCACTCATTACGCCAGGCAACAATAACACACAAGGTGCGGCCCAATTATCCTAGTTGTTAGGGGCGTTGGCCCTAGGTCATCACCAAACGGCTGATGAGGCACCTCCCGTGGTCAGCATGGACGTTTCTGTAATGCAGGAGCCCACAGAGGTCGAGGAGGATGTGTTTCCATATGTTTCAGATTCCGTTATGGAGGATGACAAGCAACAGGACATTGATTCGGATGAGAAGTCATCTACAGGTACCGCCACGTCCGACGCATCAGATTCATCCGGTGGGTCGCTGTCAGGGTCTAGCACTTTGTCCTCTTCTTTGTCATCTTTAGGGTCGCTAGCCGATAGCGACCACAGGGAGCGTAAAAGGGCAGGTAGGTAATGGTATGATAAATGTGAGGCCAGTCGTCATTCTAGACATGGGCACCGCGCGCACAGGCGTAAGAGACAGAGGGAGGATAACGCTGAGTCAGCGGCGGTGCATTGCAAGAACACCACGGTTTTGCGCAGTTTGAGGGATACGCCGCAACAATATACGCAAAGGCCATTATGTTGACATGTTTGTTTTGACAGAAAAAGCAGAAAAGGCTTTCAGAGCAGCCAGGGCGAAGGGAGAAAGCGGCTTAGACGCATTCAAGTCATATAATAATTGACTAGCGGGGTTTTGCATATTTTCAGCAAAACACATTTTCAGGAACACATAAATGTTATCAGGTACCTGCAGTTAGTGCATAGTATGCAGCTTTTGTCCCGAAACATGGCGTGGCCAACTTATGATGAGGAGTTCCGCAGAAAACAGGACGGCAGGCGTATTATGACCTTGGGGTCAAAAGACGTTGAGGTTTGGATAGAGGTCACAGAATCGCCTGCGGGTGACGAATCAGCCACGGGTAAGGAAACCTCGAGCAAGGGCAAATCTCCTACGGCGTTTCGCCAAAATATGCAGCGAACGTCGGGTGGAAAATGCTTTGCTTTCAACAATGCTTCCTGCGCACAAGGTCGCAGGTGTCGTTTACGACATCTCTGTATGCACTGCAGGGGCACCCACCCCATTTTGCAATGTTTTAAAGCTGGGGCACAGCAGAAGCCCGTCACTGCGGCTAAGTCCACAGGTCCTAAGTAAGGCAGCGTCCCCTGTTCGTCTGGGGGCAATGTCCAAATTGCTGGGCTGGTACCCAAATGAACAGGACGCTGCCTTTTTGTCCAATGGCTATAGACTCTGCTTCCATTTACCGGTTCACGGAAAGGTTTTCACGGGTTCGCCTCGGAACCTTAAGTCCGCAAGCCAGTTGCCGCAGGTGGTGCGAGATAAAGTTGCAGCAGAAGTTAGGTTAGGCTGAATGGTAGGGCCGTTTGCTAAGCCGCCCATGGCCGACTTGGTTCTGTCACCAGTGGGAGTAGTGCCGAAAAAGACGCCAGGTAAATACCGGCTCATCTAGCACCTATCTTACCCGGCGGGATCATCAGTGAACGATGCCATACCATCAGAAGTTTTTTCGGTGGTGTATCAGTCATTCGATGAGGTCTTGGAGGTGGTCCGCGCTTACGGCCCAGGCACCCTCATGGCTAAGGTGGATGTTGAATCAGCTTTCCGTCTGCTCCCCCTACATCCGGAGTCATTTCGTTCCCTGGGTTTCAGCTTGGACGATATTACATCGACAAGTGCTTGCCGATGGGATGCTCAGTGTCATGCGCGTTCTTTGAACGTTTCAGCAATTTCCTCTACTGGTGCGTCGAATACTCCTGCAGGCATGGGCTAGCCCACTACCTGGACGACTTCCTCTACGTCGGCCCCGCCAATTCAGATAGGTGCAGTTTCCTAATGTTCTCATTGCAATCACTTTTCAGTCACTTTGCGGTTCCCATTGCAAGTGACAAAATAGAAGGGCCAGTGTCCTGCCTGTCATTTCTGGGTATTGAAATCGATACCCGCATGGGATCGTGTCGCCTACCCAGAGATAAGGTGGACAAATTGCGGGCAGCATTAGCAGATTTCGCAACAGCTTGTAAAATTTCCCTGCGACAGGCGCAATGTTGGGTCTTTTGGACTTTGCTTGCAGAGTTATTCCCATGAGTAGGGTGTTCGTTAGGAAATTGGAGAGGGCCATGGCAGGGGTCGCAAAGCGCGGACACCTAATACGGCTGTCATCTGAAGTCAGGAGGGACATGGCTATTTGGGTCTCCTTCCTGGAGGAGTTCAATGGGGTCAGGCTTCGGGCAACCCTGGTCGCGGACAATCTCCAGCTCCAGCTTTGCGTGCGCTTGGCTGGCCGAATGGCTGGATAAGGGTTTAACAAAGGATTTGCTACTTCTCGAGCTTTTTCCAATCATGGTCTCCTTAGAAATCTTGGGGGAGAGACTGCGCAACCGCAGGATACTTATGAGGTGTGATAACCTGGGGGTGGTGCATGCAGTCAACCAGCATCGCGCAGCTTCCCTACTCGCTTTACATCTCCTTGCACAGTTAGTTCTTACGTGCCTGCACTGTAACATCACTTTCAAAGCGCGTCACACGCCAGGGGTTGAGAACAAAATAGCAGACGCTTTGTCCCAGGTCCAGTGGGACTGGTTTCGGGCCCTGGCACCTAACACTGACCAAGTGGGTATGCCTTGCCCCTCTTATGTTTGGCAGGTAATCAAGCCGGCATGAAGGGTTTAACAGAGTGGGCATTAGCACCAGCTACGTTGCAATACTATCGCCAGGCATGGAAGGAATGGGAGTCATATGCCTGCGGCTGCAGGTAAGAGTGGACATCGCACGATGCTTTCTTTTATTTGGAGTCATTACGTGTCAGGCAAGTCCAAAGCATAAGTCGTGCGTGCGTTGGCAGGAATTTCCTTCTATTCCAAATTAAAGAACATCCCGACTACACCAAAAGCTTTATAATTACCAAGGCCCTTAAGGGGTGGGCAAGGACCTCCCCAACTGCGGCAGATCGGAGGAGGCCTGTGGATATCCAGTTGCTCCCATCAGTATTAGAGGCGGTCGGGGAAATTGCGCATTCACATTACAAGACATTGCTGGTACAGGTAGCTTTTACTATAACTTTTCATGGAGCCCTACTGGTATTAAGCTCATCGCACCCGCCAAGCGTGAGGAGGTGACGCTGCGCCAATCAGATGTCCTGATGGGTGAGGGGGTCAATTTTGGTTCGGTGATCAAAAACCGACCAGTCAGGTCGGGGTAAGTGGATTTCATTGGCCTCGTCAAAGGACCATGTTGCAGCGCCCAAACATTGCGAGCTCATGGCTAGTGCATAAGGGTGGGTCACCTCTTTCAAAATACCAATTCGGTTGGTTCCTTAAGCGATGCGTTGCAAGCATCGGCCTCTCACTGCAGGACTTTGGTACACACTCATTTCGCATTGGCGCAGCAGCAGCAGCAAGCTGCTCAATTGCAGAGATCAAAGCTTTGGGTAGATGGAAATCGGCCAGTTACAAGCGTTATGTTAGGCTATTGCTGTAATTTACGATGGCCAAGTTGCATTGTTTTTATTTTGTCTCGGTTTACGTTTGTCAGGTATTATCTTGTCTGTTCTCCCTTATCCTTCCTACTCGGGCTTAGCAACTCGCCATTGTTGGCAACGGTGGGTCTTGAGTTCTTTGAACATTTTTACCTGAACTGATGGACCCAATTCAGCTAATTTTCATCATTTCATCTCTCGCCAAGTTCACCTGTGTTAACCTAACCCCCCATGTCTTTCCTACTGTGTCTCATGTCATTCATGCCTCCTTAGCAAGATGGCAAACAGCTTATTTTAAAAATGTTCTTTTGGCAGATCCTCAATTTAATGTAGCCATGTTCTTTGGGATGCATTATTAATTTTCTCCTTCTACCCTTCCTCCCCTCCTTTTCAGGTCCACACTTTGATTCCCAGGTTTGTTGGATTGTAGGGCACTCTTTTGTATTCTGGGCAGCTGATTATGTTGCTGCGGGGATAGTCCCGGGGATTGTAAGTTCCGGCAGAGTGCGCTGGTTTGGTTTCAGGGGTATGCAGTCGCGTTCTTTTAGGCCTCAGTTGTTACGGCTAGAGCAGCGCTTTGGAATTTCGCGAGTGCTGGTTGTGCACTTGGGTGGAAATGATTTAGGTCAGGTTTCCAGTATTGAACTGCGATGCTCCATACTGCTGGATTTTTCATTGGTCCTGGGAGCTTGGCCTTCATGCAAGATAGTCTGGTCTTACATTGTCCCACGTCAGGCCTGGTGCGGGGTGCAAGATTTAATGGCAATTGACGAGGCTCGGAAAAAGTGAAATGCTGCAGTAGTAAAATTTGTGTTAGCAAATGTGGGAGGCATAGTGCCCCACCCGCAAATTCAATACCGCTTTAAGAGCCTATACCGGGAGGATGGGGTGCATTTTATCAGAGGAAGGTTTATCTCTGTTTGTTGTGTCAAAGTCGGAAAAATATCATGCTACACGTTGCCATATATTCACCTCATGCGCTTGCCCGCTGCACGTGCACATTCTCTCCCGTGCGTGCGGATACTCGCAGCTGCGTGATGGCGTCTCCTCGGCCATGCGCTCGAGCGCGTGGTATGTGCATTTACGGTAGAGTTTGTGTGCGTCTAGCGGGCGACTCAATAGTTAAATAATAAAACCAAATAGTATGTTTTATAGATAATGTTCCCCTTAATAATGACTGTAAGTTTGTTTAATGTAACTGGTCGCTGGACAGAGGAATTCCTCATTGCATGATATGAAGGGTCAGACAGGGTTTGAGCAGTGGTGTTTGGTACCTAACTAAAGAACATTTTATTAGGAAGAATCCGGTGCTGGTTGGGTAAAGATTAATCGCTCCTGCGTATAGTTATGGCCATTAGTAGTTTCTGGACATTTCCTATATTTGCAGTTCATTATCCATGCGGCGGGAATTCTGAGATTCCCTCCCACCTGAGCAGTTTGATATAGTCACAGCCCACCTGTTCAAACTAACCTATGACCTTTTGTTATAATGCAAGGAGACATTCCTGTGTCCAATGAACAATAAGATTGTAGGGCCCTTTGTAGTACACTGTATGTTGTGTATATAAGGGTCACTGTCCCCAGACCGGCCAGTACTCTCTCTCTTCAACATTTATCTCTGATAATTGGAGGACTGGATTCCGGTTGCGCTTGCGAGTGTTCCCCGTATGGTATGTTTCTCTGTGGCCACTTTGTTACCCGTTTTTAATGTTAGCCATTCATTCTTAGTCGATGTATTTGTGTTTGCGATCGTTCGCTATTGTGTATATTTTTGTTTAGATATTCTGCTAGGTTTTAATGTTAGCCTGTAGTGTATGAACTGTTCACTGTTTTCTTTCCCTTTTACTTAGCTAAATATTGTTAGTAAAGGTGTTGGAACCTTAGCAAGGTATTGTGTGTTTATTACATTGCTGAGGGTAATCGGAGCATCTCAATCGCTCAAACAGCTAGCTTACAGACCAAGGTTAAACAGCATTATATCATTGCAGTATCTCAACACTAAGAATTACAGTATAAGCATACTCTGTGTAAGGTTTAAAAGGTTATTATCTGTGTGTACGCTCGCTGTGTGTATTTCCGTACTCACAGCGCAGCGTGTGTACGTAACTTGCGTACCACGTGCGAGGTCTTTGTACGCAAATAGCGTGCGAAGTGCGTAGCACGTGCACGAGGGACAGCGGCCATTACGGCTTCACGATATTAATAAATAGCTTGTGTTCTAAGGTAAATAATCAGTTTGATCAATTGAGGGCTCGTCCGTCCTCCACATATCCGCCACTAGCGAGCACAGACTTTATCTGTCAGCAATGGGCGGGAACGCAGTATCCCTTCGTATCCGTATTGGTGGTGAGGGATACAGTGGTGCTGACTAGATAAGCGTCTGTTACGCTACGCTGTAGGAGTGCTGGGGTGGTATCCGAAACCGGAAGGTAGGAAGGTAAGAACAAAACGCTATTATCTTTTAAAACTGTTTATTTCTGTTTTGCGTACGCACACACACACGCACGCACACATATACATTGTTGCGACTCACTCTCTTGTTGCCATTAGAACCGATTATTAGACACGTGCTGAGGAAATCTGGTGCTATTTAGTTGAGATTATAAAAGATAATTTTTAAGGGAATAATTGTAAAGGACACGCACACAGCATAGCAAATACTGTGTGGTGTACGGTAAGCGATTACAGTTGAACATCGTTTACATTTATAGAAGCGTGTTAGTTGCGTTGCTGTGGGCATATCTGGACTTTGTGCATACGTGTCTCGGGCAACGTGCGAGATTACGTACGCAACACAAAGGCATACGCACGTGGCGTGTTTACGCAATGGAGCGTACGGATACGCCCACCGAGACTCAAATCACACGATAACATTGTTTTAGTGGGGGCGGCATAGTATAGCCACCTGATAATAGCACAGGTTTGTTCAGTTTCCAAAAAGCTTAGTTAAAAGAGAACCTTTTTCTATTGCAATACTCAGGGATTGAACTACTGCCTGTATGAAAGGAATTTCTGTACAGAAAGACCAGTGTATATGAGTGAGTAGGAGTGAGTGTGGAAATAAAGGTATTATTTTGTGAACCCAGAAATCGGGATCCCGTCGGAGACCACATCAGGTGAGTGGACACTTGGTGGCGTGGGACTGGCTTGCCCGCGTTAACATTATACAAGGTAAAAGGAGCAAGTAGTATCCGCAGACAAAAGGACTGCGAAGGTTTAAGCGCAGCCCGGGGGGTTTTGCGTATTACCCATATAGATTGAGCTCCGGCTGAAGGTTTCGCAGCCTAAACAACTGATTACGTTGGTCGTACAGCGTATAAATATTAAGTTACTTATGCGCAGTGCGACTGGACCGCACGTAATTGTGTGCATTAGTTTGTTACCTTGATACCCATTAAAATTTACTGTGGGATCATAAACGCTATTTGTACATTCTAACGTGATTTGTGTAGGTTTTTGTTATTTTAAGGGAGTTTCGCTGTTCACTCAGGAAATCTCCAACAACCAATACTTACTGGGGAGGGTAGCATACTCCCACATGCCCCAGTAAATAGAGGTTACAAAAAGATCCCGCGGATTGGGTACGTCCAGTGGTGGGCACATTGCTGGAACTCGTACTGGCCAATTGGGGCGTAAAGTGAGTGAAGGCACTAGTTGAACTTTCACCGTCGCCTTACCGCGGGCAACTTGGTTTGTTTTGTAAGAATTTGCTAAGACAGCAATATCTGCAAACAATGGGGGCCAGTTGTTCAAAGAAGGGACGTCCAACAAGGGTTCACGTTGGTAGTTGTTGGCCCAAAGGGTCAGCACGGTATATAATGTGTGAAAAATACGGATCACACACACAGGTATTTTGCAAAGAATGGGAACGAATGACAGAGGATGATGGGGAACAGTTTCCCCGGGTAGGCAGTTTGAACCCTGAGGTATTGCAGAATCTAAGAAAAAGGATAGGCCAAATAAAATCTGCAAAGCAGAGGATTAGACATTATGAATGTTTACAGGTATGGCAACAGGAAAGTGAAATACAACAGGAATTAGCTCAGAAAGCAAATTCAAATCCTGGTAGGAGTCTGATAGCAACGGCACCACCACCGTATATAGTAGGGGACAAAGTGGCTGCAGAGAATGACATGCGGGTGTACAATAAGGGTGCACTTAACCAATGTAGTAATGATAAGAATAAAATGAAAGTTAATGCAAATGTTGATACTAACGCTAACCCATGCAAGTTGTATCCCATTTTAAACTTCCCCCAGGAATACGACCAGGAAGATGAGCCCACTACGATTTCAGCTCTCTCTCTAGCGGCCACCATAAACGATACTTCAGTGGGCATCGCCCAACCAGTAAGAGTGGTATCAAAGGCACATAGTTCAGGGACAGGTGAGGTTGTATCTAGAGGTAAGTACGGCACTGTACAATATGCTGAAACTGTTGCACCACCCACTGTAGAATCAACCCAGAGTGAAGTAATTAATATTAATCCTGTTAGAGTGATAGCGGTCCCCAATGGGAAGACCGACACAAATGGGGTCACACCCATCAGGAATATTGCAATGCACTGTCCCTGGTCCCGAGCAGAATTAAGAACAATTTTGTCTGAATTTCCTGATCCCAGAAAAGATTTAGCTGCATGTCAGAGGTTCATTAAGGACCTGGGTAACTCCACAGAACCCAACAACAAAGACTGGCGGACACTACTGAGGGCATGTCTGCCCTCTAGTATTGACCTTGTGAAATTTATAGCTGACTGTAAATTAGATGAAGAAGTACCCCTTACAGATGAGTATAATCAAGATAATGTAACCAGGATCAATCTGCAGCTGGGAATATACTTCCCAGCTGTGGTAAAATGGAACAAAATTTTCTCCATCAAACAAACGGAAGGAGAAACTGCCTCTGAATATTTCCGCCGGGCACTGGAGGAAATGGCTAAATATACTGGGATCGTGGAAATTGAGGCAAATGTACACCATAGAGAGGTAGCGGTGTCCGTCTTGATGGACGGTTTAAAGGAGGTATTAATGAATAGGGTGCAAACCACTCAACCTAACTGGAGAGGTATGTCGGTGGCCGCCTTAAGAGAGACTGCTGTTGGGCACGACAGGAACATCACAAGACGCAGGGAGTCACAGAGTGATAGACTGATGGCTATAAGTATCCAAGCCCTTACAACAAGGCCACCTCAGTCTAAATCTCAGACCCCTGGTGGTAAGCCACATACGGTAAAATGTTAAAATTGTAATAGGGAAGGTAATTTTGCATGTAACTGCACCAGTAATCCACACAATGCATATAAAAACCCTAGACAACGACATGACATACGAGATTGGGATCAAGGACCGCAGAGACGGAGTTATGAGCCACACGCAGGGGAAACAAGAAGGTATCCCCCAAGAAGAGACTGGCAAGTCTCTGATAATTCCCATTTACCTCCTTCACAGGTAATAGCTGCCAGCGCAATGCAGGGAGTTCACCACGCACCATAGGGGTGGGGCCACACCTGTAGTCTGCAGCCAGTGAAATTAATTGCGAGCCTTGGAAATGAACCTGAGGTCACAATTGATGTAGCTGGTAAATCTCTAAATTTCCTTGTAGATATACGGGGGCGGCCAAGTCAGTGATAAATTCGACCGTGGGCATGAGAACCACTGGTAAAACAATTCCAGCCATGGGAGTAACAGGAGTAGTGCGACAATACCCTTTAAGCAAACCAGCAGAGATTACGATAGGGCCTTTGCATACCAAGCATTCTTTTCTGCTGGCTGCATCGGCTCCGACTAATCTCTTAGGGAGAGATTTACTGTGCAAAATGGGATGCGTCATATACTGTACTCTTGAAGGTGTGTTCTTGGACATACCCGAAAACCACGCTCAGGAAGCGCAGGATATGCTAGACTCCCCAACAAGATTAATGTCACACACTGTTGTTGTAAATAGGTGTCCATCCAAGGTAGAGGAAATGATTTCCCAGATACCGGAATCACTTTGGACCAAGGATGGACAAGACACTGGATTGATGGCAAACGTAGCCCCAGTAGTTGTGCAAGTAAAAGATGGTAGGATAGCTCCAAAAATCCCACAATACCCTCTGAAGCCAGAGGTGGAGTTAGGAGTTTACCCTGTAATAGAGCGCTTGCTACAACAGGGCATTCTGGTAAGAACGTCCAGCACTGCCAATAGTCCCATCTTCCCTGTTAAAAAGAGTGGGGGGAGGGGTTACAGATTAGTGCAGGATCTAAGAGGGATCAACAAAATAGTTGAGAGTCAATTCCCCGTAGTGCCAAATCCAGCTGTCATCCTTATGCAAATCCCTCCCACTGCCAAATTTTTCACTGTGATTGACCTCTGCTCCGCTTTCTTCTCGGTACCTCTGCACCCTGACAGTCAATACTTATTCGCATTCACATACAGAGGAGTTCAGTACACTTGGACTCGATTACCACAAGGTTTCATAGACAGT
Source organism: Pseudophryne corroboree (assembly GCF_028390025.1). Lineage (NCBI taxonomy): Eukaryota > Metazoa > Chordata > Amphibia > Anura > Myobatrachidae > Pseudophryne > Pseudophryne corroboree. Next base: position 178,737,460 of record NC_086444.1, on the reverse strand, counting down.
CCAAGTATTTTCTCACAGGCCCTGCATGATTGTTTACAGTCTTTCCAACCAGAGAGTGGATCAATATTGATACAGTATGTGGATGATTTACTGCTGTGTTCAGATTCACTGGAAGCGTCCCTGAGAGATACGAAACAACTCCTGTTTCATCTTTCAGACACAGGACACAAGGTTTCCAAGGACAAGTAACAATTATGCCAGACCCGTGTGAAGTATTTGGGACACTGTCTAACACAAGGACTGAGACACCTTACCGCTGATAGAATTCAAGCAATTCGTGACATGACCCTGCCACAAACCCAGCAACAGATTAGAACGTTTTTAGGAATGTGTGGGTATTGCCGTAACTGGATCCCAGGTTTTTCCATACTAGCCCTACCTTTGCAGGAAATGGTCTCCTCAAACAAACCTGATCGGATTTCGCACACAGACGAATCTGAGATGGCATTTGAGAGACTTAAACAGTGCCTAACGCAGGCACCGGCATTAGGTATGCCTGACTATGGGAAACCCTTTGAGCTGTACGGAACAGAGAGTGCTGGGTGTGCAGCAGGTGTCTTAACCCAGAAGCATGGTGATGCCAGCAGGCCGGTAGCCTACTATAGCGCTCAGCTAGATACGGTAGCGAGATCCCTCCCCACATGCTTGCGAAGTGTTAAAGCAATAGCATTGCTAGTCACAAAGAGCGAAGATGTAGTGCTAGGACACAACCTCACAATTCATACACCGCATGCAGTGTCAGCCTTACTGAATTCGGCCCAAACCAGACACGTCTCATCAGCGCGGTTTACAAGATGGGAATTGGCATTGATGGCCCCCGTAAACATCACCATAAGGAGATGCAGCGAATTAAATCCTGCAACGTATCTCCCAGGTGTGCCTGGACAGGCACAAAGGGTGGAGGATGAGAGTGATGGTGAAGGAGGATTTAATACAGGGGATGATACGCATGATTGTATGGAATATTTGACCCAAAATTTCACGGCAAGGCCTGACATCAGTGACAACCCACTGGAAGATGTGGATTTTACTTTCTACACTGACGGTAGTTGTCACAGACACACGGACTCGGGAGACTTGTGTACTGGATACGCAGTCGTAGATGACCAAGGTACCATAGAAGCAGAACCGCTAGGCCCACCACACTCAGCACAAGTTGCTGAACTGGTTGCCCTAACCAGAGCATGTGAATTGGCTAAGGGCAAGTCAGACAATATTTACACAGATTCTAGGTACGCCTTTGGAGTAGTCCATGATTTCGGAGCCCTATGGCGCCTCAGAAATTTCATGACGGCAGCTGGCACACCCGTAGCGCATGCAGCCCACATCAAAAGACTTCTAACAGCGATACAGGAACCCGACAGAGTGGCTGTTATCAAGTGTAAAGCTCACACATATAGCCAAGACCCGGTATCACTTGGTAACAGCCGAGCAGACGAAGCTGCTAAATCAGCAGCTAGTAACCCCATACAAACAGATAGTACACGACTGATGGTATTTAATACTGTAAACACACAGAAATTGTGTGAAATGCAAAATTTGTGTTCCCCGCAGGAAAGGGCAGTTTGGAGGTCAAAAGGATATGGCCAGGAGTCCTCTGGACAGATGGACATGGTAAACCAGTGGCACCCAGAGCATACCTTCCAAGTCTAGCGGAAGCGGCACATGGGCTGACTCATCTAGGCAAAGAAGGAATGTGTAAGCTAGTAAGAGCTTATTGGTGCGCCCCAGGATTTTCTTCCCATGCGGGTAAAAGAGCAATGACATGTCTCACCTGCTTGAGGAAGAATATCGGAAAGGCAATACCGACAGAGCCATCCCATATCCCTCCGACAGATGGCCCTTTCCAGGTAATACAGATTGATTTCATACAATTACCACCTTGTAGAAATTTAAAGTATGTTTTGGTCTGTATTGAGGTATTCTCAAATTGGGTCGAAGCATTTCCCGTGGCCACAAATACCGCTGTATTTACTGCAAAGAAAATTGTGCAGGAATTTGTGTGTAGGTACGGTATCCCTAGAATCATTGAGAGTGATAGGGGTACCCATTTTACAGGTGAAGTCTTTCAAACAATGTGTAAGTTGATGGGAATTAATAGTAAACTGCACACTCCGTACCGCCCCCAGGCGAGTGCGAAGGTGGAAAGAGTGAACAGCACTATTAAAAATAAATTGAGCAAGGTAATGACTGAAACAGGACTGTTATGGCCCGAAGCTTTGCCAATTGTATTATACAGCATCAGAACCACTCCCAGGTCCCCTCTTAATCTGTCTCCTTTTGAAATTCTGTTTGGTCGACAACCCCATGTTATGATTAACCCCCAGGATGATTTGAAATGTAACAATGAAGTAACCGTAAAGTACTTGGTTAAGATGAGTAAGCAATTGAGGAATCAGAATGATAATCTAAAGTTGGTGACTCCTGATCTGCCAGACAGTAATTGTCAAGACATTGAACCTGGGGATTATGTAATGATACGGAATTTTCTACGCTCAGGTTGCCTTATTGACAGATGGGAAGGACCATATCAAGTCTTATTGACCAGCACAACAGCATTGAAGGTTGCCGAGAGAGAGACTTGGGTTCATTCGTCTCATTGTAAAAAGGTCACTGACCCAGAGAGGTCCCATGATAAAGAACAGACGGTAGAGGTTGTATCACTAGAGTGTCTGTTCAGGGAGGATTAAGACGACACCTGAGCGCTGAGAATAATAAGACCAGAAGCTTGTCGAGCCAGATTTCTTTTTCCCATTTGTTATTTTCTCCAGTTCCCACCTCCCTCCTATTTCCTTTCCCCTTTCTTATTTTTCTCCTTTTACTCCTCTAAGATGGACTTGCCCCAAGAGACTGTGATCCGGATTTTCCTGTTGACCATGATGTTGACCAGAGCAGTCTGTTTCGGTGAGAGTACCATGGAGGTCGAGAAAGGATCTGGAATGGGTTCTGATGACCAGGATGGAGGCGTAAATTCCCAAGAGCAACATAATCTCCGAGTAAAGGCGAGTATCATAAAACGATCTGGTAGCATTGATAATAGAAGAAATTGTGAAGGATTGTTAGCTGAAGAGAACTGCATGTGTAGGCACTGTGACAATATAGTTGAGGATGGGTGCATCAAGAAATGTCAGTCCAGTTTTAATGTCCACATGGACCGGCATCCATTGAGTGACTATCACTCCCTAGTGGGTAAAGTGTTAAACCAAACAGACTGTTGGGTATGCTCTCAAGTACCTCAAGGTCATAGCAAATCAGGACTAGTACCATTCCCTTTAACTGTAAGAGAGGTACTTGAGCTAAGTGGTGGGAGGCCAGTGGACAAGAGGTTTAATATCTCTAGTCCTCCTAGTTTGAAGCTCCACCAATATCATGTGGATAGGTCCTTAGTGTGCTTTAACATTTCCAATCCCCGAAAGCCGGGAAATTGGGAAGTGTCATGGAGTAATCAAACCATGACCTTTTCATACAGAGCCGACAGAATGCCCATAGACACAGAACTTATACGCCAGATAGCCGACCATGTAAGATTTTTCCGGTATAGGTACACTCTAGGAAGTAAGACCATGCGAGTTGGAGAAGTATCACCAGGATACTGTGCACATATCGTACAAACAGATACGTGTACTAAACAGATGGGAGGGTTAGGGTTAGGAGATTTCACATGGAAAATTTGTAACATGATAATGTCCTACTCCGTCCCATATGTTCTCCCCGATGATACATATTTCATATGCGGGAGGAAGGCGTATAAGTGGCTTGCCCCAAACTCAGAGGGATTGTGCTATATTGGAAAAGTACTGCCTGAAGTAATGACTGTATCCCATAACAAAATGAAAGATATTCACCGCAGTGCCCAAGCTCCTTATACTCACACTCAATACGAGCACATCGTTAAACGGCACCTGATAGAGAGGACAGAGCATTCGGCCTCTGATCTGATCCATGAATCCACCGGGATTCAATTCCTACTCGCGTTAGATATCACTCGTACCGCCAGAGGAGTTATAAATTATAAATATAAATCTGCGCTTGCAAATTTATTAGACAATATCACCGAAATGTATGACGACACATTCAGGTACACTGGGAAAGAGTTACAAGCCTACAAAACAGAACTGGTTCAGCATAGGATGATTCTCAATTACCTCACAGCAGTGACAGGTGGGTATTGTGTTACCCTTGCAACTCAATATGGAATAAAGTGCTGCACGTACATTACAAACAGCACGGGGGACCCAGCCGAGGTCATAGACCAAAAGATGGATGACATTTTACAATTAAAATGGGAGTTTCGAAGGAAACACAATCTCACACTCGCTACTGTGGGTAATGAGCTGACCAGTTGGGTGTCATGGTTGAACCCACGAAATTGGTTCTCGGGTTTAGGAGAATGGGCCCAAGATATTATTATGGATGTAGGGAAATTTCTTTTGTGTATTCTGGGGGTCGTTATATTGGTTGGCCTGATATTTAGATGCGTTCGGGTTTTAACGAAGAGTAAAAGCAATACCCGGGTGATGAGCTTAAGGAGCGAGGACACTGTAATAACAACAACTAATTTGATTTATGACCCAACGATAGAGACAATGTTGTGATGAAAATGTGATTCCACGGTCCGTTTCTTTCACCCGTTTCTCCTTTGTTTTCCTCCAAGGTACAAAGACATCCGCTTGGAAGAAGAATTTGACAACCTCTTTTATACAGACCATTGATGAACTATGCTACAAGCCCCATTTTCCCTAGTGACTTTAAATTTTACGATAGCCCAAATATTTTAGTGACTAACTTTCTGGACAATGGAAAAACTTTTGCCGTCATTTATAGCAAAAGCATCAGAAGACTACAGTCAACATGTACATCGAGACAAGACACAAGACAAGACCTCAATCGGCAAATGTATATTAAACTCACATAGTTTATGACTGCATTTACCATAATTGCTTCTTATCTTCATTTCTACAACCTTCAGGTAATGACACACATAGTCGATAGGGAATATAGATACAGATAGCAGCACTCATATATTCCCCCATTCGTGTATCATCAACTAAATGTGCTCCCCCATTTGTTGCAACCAAAAGCCGAAAAGAGCTCGGTAAAGTTTGACAGCCCATCCACAGACCCGTAATACGGGATAAAAAGGAATTCAAATGTATACTTCGCAATACCTCGAAGCTTGATTTAAAACACGTACGGCACGATGATACATGACCCCTCAAACATGGATTCATACACACATGCTTCTACTATCTCACTAGGTCATACCTTTTCCCCACCTTCCTCTCTTCTCCCTTACCCAATCATAGAAATGTATTTACATATGACATATATTTTTCTCTTTTTGAACTGTTTTAGGAAGTGGCAGTTATTGGTGACTGCCAAAGGGTGGACTGTCAAAGTCGGAAAAATATCATGCTACACGTTGCCATATATTCACCTCATGCGCTTGCCCGCTGCACGTGCACATTCTCTCCCATGCGTGCGGATACTCGCAGCTGCGTGATGGCGTCTCCTCGGCCATGCGCTCGAGCGCGTGGTATGTGCATTTACGGTAGAGTTTGTGTGCGTCTAGCGGGCGACTCAATAGTTAAATAATAAAACCAAATAGTATGTTTTATAGATAATGTTCCCCTTAATAATTACTGTAAGTTTGTTTAATGTAACTGGTCGCTGTACAGAGGAATTCCTCATTGCATGATATGAAGGGTCAGACAGGGTTTGAGCAGTGGTGTTTGGTACCTAACTAAAGAACATTTTATTAGGAAGAATCCGGTGCTGGTTGGGTAAAGATTAATCGCTCCTGCGTATAGTTATGGCCATTAGTAGTTTCTGGACATTTCCTATATTTGCAGTTCATTATCCATGCGGCGGGAATTCTGAGATTCCCTCCCACCTGAGCAGTTTGATATAGTCACAGCCCACCTGTTCAAACTAACCTATGACCTTTTGTTATAATGCAAGGAGACATTCCTGTGTCCAATGAACAATAAGATTGTAGGGCCCTTTGTAGTACACTGTATGTTGTGTATATAAGGGTCACTGTCCCCAGACCGACCAGTACTCTCTCTCTTCAACATTTATCTCTGATAATTGGAGGACTGGATTCCGGTTGCGCTTGCGAGTGTTCCCCGTATGGTATGTTTTTCTGTGGCCACTTTGTTACCCGTTTTTAATGTTAGCCATTCATTCTTAGTCGATGTATTTGTGTTTGCGATCGTTCGCTATTGTGTATATTTTTGTTTAGATATTCTGCTAGGTTTTAATGTTAGCCTGTAGTGTATGAACTGTTCACTGTTTTCTTTTCCCTTTTACTTAGCTAAATATTGTTAGTAAAGGTGTTGGAACCTTAGCAAGGTATTGTGTGTTTATTACATTGCTGAGGGTAATTGGAGCATCTCAATCGCTCAAACAGCTAGCTTACAGACCAAGGTTAAACAGCATTATATCATTGCAGTATCTCAACACTAAGAATTACAGTATAAGCATACTCTGTGTAAGGATTAAAAGGTTATTATCTGTGTGTACGCTCGCTGTGTGTATTTCCGTACTCACAGCGCAGCGTGTGTACGTAACTTGCGTACCACGTGCGAGGTCTTTGTACGCAAATAGCGTGCGAAGTGCGTAGCACGTGCACGAGGGACAGCGGCCATTACGGCTTCACGATATTAATAAATAGCTTGTGTTCTAAGGTAAATAATCAGCTTGATCAGTTGAGGATCTGTTTAGGGTGGTGTCTCTGTTTGTTTAGCGCGTATGGTGGCGGTGCATCGGTTGCTGCGGGTCAAAACCTTGCTGTGGCGGGATAGAATGGCAGTGTCACCAGTCCGTGCGCAATTGGTTATTTGAGGTGCACTCCCCTCCTGACTAGTAGTTAGCTGTACCACCCCGACGGGGGGCAGTATCACCACCTGGCAGGTGGGTAGTTCAGTCGACCTTCTTGTTTGATTGTACTATTTGTTATATGGGCACACTGGGCAATCTATGCGTGCAATGCTTGTTTTTGTGTTTTGAGCATTGCAGACTGGGGATTTCTGGTCGTCCTTTCTTTGCCACCATACACCTTTAATACAGCTCTAATACAAAGATTAATCTTATGTTTTAAATAAATTTGCTAACAGTTTCTCTGCCAAATCTATGTCTCCGTGTCTTATTTTATGAGAGTTATTGCAGTTTATTGTATGCACCAATGGCACACCTCAACCAATAGAACGTTTATGCAATGTAATGGTACAAATAGCTTTAATGATACTATACCTCCCAACTTTTGATTAAGGTGAAGTGGGACTTTCTGCACCAAAGGCACAGAAGCGGCAGGAAAAAGGGGTGAGGCATCGGCAGGAGTAGGCATGTCCTCGGGTGGAGGGGCACGACCTAGTGCCACTATCCCCTTTTTCATAATTTTGGGGGCATGCTCAGCGTTCCCTGAGGAGCTGGGCAGCCCCCGGCTACCCCTCCCTGCACAGTGATCACGACTGCTTTGCAGAGCAGAGCAGCGGTTATCACTGACCAGTGCTGAAAGTAGCGTGGTATGGGGTGGTACGGAGTACCATTAAGAAATATGGTGATGGTGCACAGTACCACCAGCCTACCACTGGGGCATAATTTAAAAGGGGCATTTTTGTAATATGGTGTCAGTGGTATAACTGTGTGTGGCATAAAATGTAATAGGCATTATGGTGTGTGGTATAATATGTAATAGGCATTACAGTGTTTGGCATAATGTGTAAGGGGCATTACGGTGTGTGGCATAATATGGCCATGAGCCTATTGTCATGTAGCCCCTCCCCTAGTTTCATGTGACCACGCCCCCTCATGACACATGACCACCCACATTTTTACTATCAGTACCAATAAGAAATGATTTCTGCTTGCACCACTGTCACTGACTCTCCCAACCTGCCCCCCGCCTGTGGGACACTGCGACCTGCGGGAGGGACAGCAGGACAGTGTCCAATTAGCGGGACTGTCCTGCTGTATTCGGGACAGTTGGGAGGTATGTGATACAAAAAAATAACACAGCAAATACACAGAGGGCATTTCCATGAAGTCTACGCATTAGCAGGGTTTTGAGCATTTGCAATATGTTCTTAACTATGAACTGTCATTTATTTTATGCTTTTAAACTAATATATAATATAAAGTATGCTGCTGGACTTTTTGAGGGGTAAATAAGTAAATGACATACTGTAGCTGGAATCAAAAGAAGTTCACGTAATACATATATCTTGTCATACTTACTCATCACAGTGAGCCATGTAAGACAACTTTGAGTCATTGTTCTTAAGTTTGCTACACACTAAAGGGCCCCATACACTAGAACGATAATGCCCGATTTCATCCGATTTCGGGCATTCTAGTGAAATCGGCCATTTTGGAGGTGTTTCTGATTCGATCCAATGCGCTTTCCCGTGAGCATCGGATTGGATACTAAAGATTGAACGTGCTGCACACGTGATATGTCGGACCTCGCAGGCATGGCTGGGATCGCCCAAGATATATCGTAGGCAAAAGGACAGCATATGATGTATCTTGGGTGATCCTGACGCCCGGGAGGCTGCCGGGGTGATCGCCTGCGACATGTCAGACGGAAATGTCGCAGTAGTGTATGGAGCCCTTAAGGAGGGAATTCAATTAGCCATGATAAATTACAGTGAGCTAATTGATCCCCTGGGGCTATCTAATTAGCCCTGAAGTATGCCCGCCGGCAACACTTATCGCTGAATTTTTTTTCGAGACCTCAGTGGGCTCTCAAACTCCCCACCCCTGCCCCCCATTAAGTAGCCTGTTGTAGCGTGTCCAGCAGTGTTAACACATAGGTCCGTGAACTTATCATGGATTCTATGTGTTAACACTAGAAAAGAGATTATTTAACCAAAAACGGTCTGTAATTGAATAGCACAAAGCTAAGAAGTGTGAAAAAGCTCGAGGCTACCCCCGTTTTTCACCATTATTAAATTATAAGGCTATACCGTTTTGGTGCAGACTTGATTGATTTACCACTCAGTGTGTATGCTCACTTGTGCGCTGCCAGCAGTCGTCAGTGGGGTTGTCCCATCTGATATGCTGCATGCACGTCAGATGGTCCGATCCTGCAGACGACAGCATGCATGTAAATGCGGGACGTACCAATATGTCACACCGGTGTGCAATATATTGTGACATGTGTACGGCAGGTACAATATATCGGTACATCTGTTGTGCTATTGCTGGGTGCACATGTCGTGTAGTGTGTACCCAGCCTAAGTCTGTTCTTCATGATATTCATCTTCAAAAAAAGACCATTCACCACTACAGTTTGACACCATCATTACCAAGTAGATTCTTAGAAGAATTTTAACATTTGGAAATGCTGAATTTTTCGAGAACAGAATTTTGCAGAAAAGTTCCTCTAGACTTTTGGACCACGGTATTATTATAGACCAGTTAATGAAACACTACAGTTTTTCACTGTCCACCAATTTTAAAATATGTGTCTTTTTATAAAAGCAGCATCCTTATAACGGAATGCCAATAAAATACAGGCTGACAGGATCCCGGCGTACAGAAGACCAATGCAGGAATACCGTCAGCCGGTGAAATACCACCGGACGGAATCCCGACCTCCCAGTGGGAATATAACCTGTGGCAAGCATAGCGTGGTGAGCGCAGTGAGCCTGCGAGGGGACTCTATGTCTCGTTGCCGGGATTCCGACAGACGGGATTCCCCTGTTGGTATACTGTCAGCCCTCATCCCGTCTGTCAGTAAAACATACCAACCCCTTATAACTTTAGCAACTTACAGATATTGATCGTCTTCTGTCTATCTAAAGACAAAAAGCCAGATTTAATGCAGCATGAGGTCCCACTGGAGATTTGTGCACATGCAGGTCATACAATAAGTAAAACCTCTTACTTTGGGGGTAATTCCTAGTTGATCGCAGCAGGATTTTTTTAGCAGTTGGGCAAAACCATGTGCACTGCAGGGGGGGGCAGATATAACATGTGCAGACAGAGATAGATTTGGGTGTGGTGAGTTCAATCTGCAATCTAAATTGCAGTATAAAAATAAAGCAGCCAGTATTTACCCTGCACAGAAACAAAATAACCCACCCAAATCTAACTCTATCTGCACATGTTATATCTGCCTTCCCTGCAATGCACATGGTTTTGCCCAACTGCTAAAAAAAATCCTGCTGCGATCAACTTGGAATTACCCCCTTTATTCTTGCTCTGTACCTGTAATATTCTGCAAAGTGTCATGAGACTCCTGTGAGGGTATCCGGTCTCTAGGTCGACAAGATTTAGGTCGACAGTGTCTAGATTGACCACTATTGGTTGACAGTAACTTGGTCGACAGGGTTTCTAGGTTGACAGGGTCTATATGTCGACATGTTCTAGGTCGACAGGTCAAAAGAGTTTTTCACATTTTTTCCCTTTTTTTCTTTTTTCATACTTTACGATCCACGTGGACTACGATTGGGAATGGTAAACTGTGGCGAGCGCAGCGGTAGCGGAGCGAGGCACCTTGCCCGAAGCATGGCGAGCGAAGTAAACCATGCGAGGAGACGCGGTGCACTAATTGGTGTTCCCGGTCACTCTACGGAGAAAATGACACAAAAAAAGATGTCGACCTAGAGACCATGTCAACCTAGAATCCCTGTCGACCTAGTTACTGTCGATCAATAGTGGTCGACCTAGACACTGTCGACCTAAGTGTGGTCGACGTTCAATACCACACCCTCCTGTGAGACCATGCATTAATTTGAATGGTGGCCAAAATGTTGATTTGACACTGAAAATTTTTACACAGTTCCTTCCTTTCAGGTTTAGCTTTGTGTCACTTTGTAAATCTTGCAACAAACATTTTAATAGACTTTTGTCACTTGCAACCTCCCTGTGTTTGGTGGGTGTGGTACAAAATGTCCACATTCAGAGGGGGGAATTCAAATGTCTATTAGATAGGAAAAAACAGACACCCAACTGACTTTTCAAACAATTGAATCTCCCCCATTATGTCAACATTGAAATAATGTCGACATTGAGAATGTTTACGGCCAGCATGTCAGTATAAAAATTTTTGTGCACTTAAGCCCTAATGTTACACTCACCTGCAGCCCAACCCTAATACTAATACAAGCTGTCAACATTGTGCCTATCCACATTCACAATATTATTAATATATAATGCATTAACAACATAGGGCCTGATTCAGCAGTAGACAGATTTGCAGAGCCACACACATGCGGCTTTGCTAATCCGTCCACTGAAAATGCAAATGCAGAAGGAGGTGTCAGACACCTTCTTACTGCACTTGCGATCCCAGAGCTGCGACCGAGGTCACAGTATGGGATCAACATTGCGATTGATGGTCTCTATGCTTCCCACACAGGGGGTCATTCCGAGTTGATCGCAGGTAGCAACTTTTTGCTGCCTGTTCGATCAACTAGACGTTGCCTATGGGGGAGGGCTTTTTTGCATAGCAAGGCTGCAAACGCTTGTGCAGCCGTGCTACGCAAAAACATTTTGTGCAGTTTCTGAGTAGCTTTCAACTTACTCACCCGCTGCAATGTCTTCAGCCTGTCGGTCCCGGAATTGACGCCAGACACCCACCCTGCAAACGCCTGGACACGCCTGCATTAGACTCACCACTCCCAGAAAAGGGTGAGTTGCCGTCCCGGAATGCCTTCCTGCTGTCAATCTTCTTGCGATCGCGGCAGCGAATAACTTTTTTCATTCTTCTTGTCGATGCCCAGCTACGACCATTGCAACGACGCGACTGCGCATTGCGGCCGCCGCACATGCGTAGAACCAACCCGTTCGCACCACTGCAAAAAACAGCAGCATGCGAACGGGTCGGAATGACCCCCATAGGCCAGCTGAGTAAGCCTTAGCTTACTCAAGCTTGCCGTCGTACGGCATCTGGAAATATACGCAAAGAAACGCAGGCCCTGGTCTTGCCACTCCCGAAAAATGGAGGCAACACTCCCCCCTTTCCAGAAAAGCAGGCCATTTCCGCCCCCCCTCCCCCCCCCCCCCCCCCCCCCCGAACCCGTTCTGTGCACATTCCCGATAATTGGAAATCTGTATGAGCATCTGAAACAGCATCCTGTGCTGAATGAGGAAATGTCGCTATTTTTACTATTGACATAACATCTATGTTGACATTCTGAATGTCGACATTTTGACTACTGTACATACCATTTGTTGCAGGTTTTTTGCACTTGTTGCTCCTTAGCTGTTGTTCCATATGCAGACCCATATTATATCAAATTAGCAGTTGCTTTATTCCACACAACATGTGCAGACCTTCACATTGATAGTCATTATCCAACCACATTGTCATAAGAACTTGGGGGGAGGAGATGTATCAAAGCTTGGAGAAAGATAAAGCAGAGAGCGATAAGGCATACTTCCCAGCTGTCCCACTATCCCACCCGCAGGCCGCAGTGCCCCACGCTGGGGGGAGTTAGAGGGAGCACACACCGCTGCTCTGCTATGCGCACAACATCTATTCACAGTGGAGGGAGAGTCTGGGGCCATTGTGTGCATCATTTCAGGTGATGTAGGCTGGGTACACACTTGCCGATGTCACATCAGGTGACATTGTGTAAGAAAATTTCCGTGATGTGACATGCTCCTGAGGAAGCTGGATACTATTGTTACCAGCGAAACGCGTTGAGCTCATTTCCAGATACCCACCTGGACTCCACTCCACTTCTTGTATTTATTGAACTTGTTCAACCATTTGGCCATCCATTGGACATTTCACATCACGGAAATTTACAATTCAGCATCATTCCGGTCCACCATGGCAGGTATAAATGGACTCTATCTAAAGCTGATGCCACCAGGGGATATCATCCTGTGGATCCGGTAAATATGATTGCTTGACAGTGACTGCACTTTGGAAATTGTCCTAGCCAATAAGAAGTTGACGGCATAAAAAACATATACAAGAGTGGACGTACAATTAGCGGTCCTTTTCAGTGAGGTGTCTGTATATGCCATTGCTGCTATTAGCATTTATACACAACTTAATTTTGCTAATTTTAATATGTATTGTGTCAATAAATTGTTATCTTTTAATTGAAGCATACCGTCTATTGTATGTAATTATTACAGCCAGCGCTGGTACACTTTATTTCTGTTTGGAAAACAAACAAAACCTGTCGTTCATACAAATTGGTTAAACGCAAATTTAACCAACTTGTATAAACAACTGTTTTTGTCCATTTTGCAGTGTTTGGGAGCAAATGGTCTATTGTCATTTGCTCTCATCCATTATCAGATTTCAATTCCAACCAACTAGATCTAGCACATAATCTGCCAGATAATAGTATAGTGTGTACCTAGCTTTAAGGGCCCTACACATTTGTCGATCCGCCGCCGAGCTGCCCGACGGCGGATACGGCCGACGGGCGACCCGGCGGCGGTGGGGGTGGGCAGTGACGGGAGGACTGAAGTTTCTTCACTCTCCCCGTCACCCGGCTCCATAGAAGTGCAGGCAAATATGGACAAGATCGTCCATATTTGTCTGCATGCACAGCCGACGGGTCACCAGCGATGAACGAGTGCGGGGCTGCGCATTGTTCATCGCTGGTGCCTCCACACTCACAGATATGAACGGTATCTTGCATACTTGCCTATCTGACCCTCTCCATGAGGGAGAAAATGTTCTGTTCCTGGACTTTCCTGGTAATGTATGATTGCCATCACCTGTAGTGAGCTAGTTAATTGATAAGAAAGGTGTTTCACCACAGGCAATCATACCTTACCAGGAAAGTCCAGGAACAGAGCATTTTCTCCCTCATGGAGGGGGTCACGTAGGCAAGTATGGTATCTCGTTCACTTCATTAATGAATGAGATCGTTCATATCTTTGACTGATATCGCCCAGTGTGTAGGGCTTATAAGTCTGTGACAGAGCATAGCATTGGACTTTCAAAAAGCAGGTTAAAATTCCGGTAGACTTCGGAAAAGCAGGTTCAGTTCCCTTGATAAGTTTAGCGGGGACTGGTGCTTCTCTTTTTGGGAAACAGCAACAAAACAATCTGAATTCAGTTCCCTGACAGAGCCACTGACTTAAAGTTTAAAACCCTATAAACCCCATTATGTTAATAAATGGGTATCCATTAGAGATGAGCGGGTTCGGTTTCTCTGAATCCGAACCCGCACGAACTTCATGTTTTTTTTCACGGGTCCGAGCGACTCGGATCTTCCCGCCTTGCTCGGTTAACCCGAGCGCGCCCGAACGTCATCATGACGCTGTCGGATTCTCGCGAGACTCGGATTCTATATAAGGAGCCGCGCGTCGCCGCCATTTTCACATGTGCATTGAGATTGATAGGGAGAGGACGTGGCTGGCGTCCTCTCCATTTAGATTAGAAGAGAGAGAGAGAGAGAGAGATTGACCTGATTTACTGGAGCTTAGGAGTACTGTAGAAGTGTAGAGAGTGCAGAGTTTACTAGTGACTGACCACAGTGACCACCAGACAGTGCAGTTTTATTTAATATATCCGTTCTCTGCCTGAAAAAAACGATACACACAGTGACTCAGTCACATACCATATCTGTGTGCACTGCTCAGCCCAGTGTGCTGCATCATCTATGTATATATATCTGACTGTGCTCAGCTCATACAGCTTATAATTGTGGGGGAGACTGGGGAGCACTGCAGTGCCAGTTAATAGTTATAGGTTATAGCAGGAGCCAGGAGTACATATTATATTAAAATTAAACAGTGCACACTTTTGCTGCAGGAGTGCCACTGCCAGTGTGACTGACCAGTGACCTGACCACACTGACCACCAGTATAGTTAGTAGTATACTATATTGTGTGATTGCCTGAAAAAGTTAAACACTCGTCGTGTGACTTCACTTGTGTGGTGTTTTTTTTTTTATTCTATAAAAAACTCATTCTGCTGACAGACAGTGTCCAGCAGGTCCGTCATTATATAATATATACCTGTCCGGCTGCAGTAGTGATATATATATATTTTTTATATCATTATTTATCATCCAGTCGCAGCAGACACAGTACGGTAGTTCACGGCTGTAGCTACCTCTGTGTCGGCACTCGGCAGTCCGTCCATAATTGTATACCACCTACCCGAGGTTTTTTTTTCTTTCTTCTTTATACATACATACTACTACATCTCTTTATCAACCAGTCTATATTAGCAGCAGACACAGTACGGTAGTTCACGGCTGTAGCTACCTCTGTGTCGGCACTCGGCAGTCCGTCCATAATTGTATACCACCTACCCGTGGTTTTTTTTTCTTTCTTTATACATACATACTACTACATCTCTTTATCAACCAGTCTATATTAGCAGCAGACACAGTACAGTACGGTAGTTCACGGCTGTAGCTACCTCTGTGTCGGCACTCGGCAGTCCGTCCATAATTGTATACCACCTACCCGTGGTTTTTTTTTCTTTCTTCTTTATACATACATACTACTACATCTCTTTATCAACCAGTCTATATTAGCAGCAGACACAGTACGGTAGTTCACGGCTGTAGCTACCTCTGTGTCGGCACTCGGCAGTCCGTCCATAATTGTATACCACCTACCCGTGGTTTTTTTTTCTTTCTTCTTTATACATACATACTACTACATCTCTTTATCAACCAGTCTATATTAGCAGCAGACACAGTACAGTACGGTAGTTCACGGCTGTAGCTACCTCTGTGTCGGCACTCGGCAGTCCGTCCATAATTGTATACCACCTACCCGTGGTTTTTTTTTCTTTCTTCTTTATACATACATACTACTACATCTCTTTATCAACCAGTCTATATTAGCAGCAGACACAGTACGGTAGTTCACGGCTGTAGCTACCTCTGTGTCGGCACTCGGCAGTCCGTCCATAATTGTATACCACCTACCCGTGGTTTTTTTTTCTTTCTTCTTTATACATACATACTACTACATCTCTTTATCAACCAGTCTATATTAGCAGCAGACACAGTACGGTAGTTCACGGCTGTAGCTACCTCTGTGTCGGCACTCGGCAGTCCGTCCATAATTGTATACCACCTACCCGTGTTTTTTTTTTCTTTCTTCTTTATACATACATACTACTACATCTCTTTATCAACCAGTCTATATTAGCAGCAGACACAGTACAGTACGGTAGTCCACGGCTGTAGCTACCTCTGTGTCGGCACTCGGCAGTCCGTCCATAATTGTATACCACCTACCCGAGGTTTTTTTTTCTTTCTTCTTTATACATACATACTACTACATCTCTTTATCAACCAGTCTATATTAGCAGCAGACACAGTACAGTACGGTAGTTCACGGCTGTAGCTACCTCTGTGTCGGCACTCGGCAGTCCGTCCATAATTGTATACCACCTACCCGTGTTTTTTTTTCTTTCTTCTTTATACATACATACTACTACATCTCTTTATCAACCAGTCTATATTAGCAGCAGACACAGTACAGTACGGTAGTTCACGGCTGTAGCTACCTCTGTGTCGGCACTCGGCAGTCCGTCCATAATTGTATACCACCTACCCGTGGTTTTTTTTTCTTTCTTCTTTATACATACATACTACTACATCTCTTTATCAACCAGTCTATATTAGCAGCAGACACAGTACAGTACGGTAGTTCACGGCTGTAGCTACCTCTGTGTCGGCACTCGGCAGTCCGTCCATAATTGTATACTAGTATCCATCCATCTCCATTGTTTACCTGAGGTGCCTTTTAGTTGTGCCTATTAAAATATGGAGAACAAAAATGTTGAGGTTCCAAAATTAGGGAAAGATCAAGATCCACTTCCACCTCGTGCTGAAGCTGCTGCCACTAGTCATGGCCGAGACGATGAAATGCCAGCAACGTCGTCTGCCAAGGCCGATGCCCAATGTCATAGTACAGAGCATGTCAAATCCAAAACACCAAATATCAGTAAAAAAAGGACTCCAAAACCTAAAATAAAATTGTCGGAGGAGAAGCGTAAACTTACCAATATGCCATTTACCACACGGAGTGGCAAGGAACGGCTGAGGCCCTGGCCTATGTTCATGGCTAGTGGTTCAGCTTCACATGAGGATGGAGGCACTCAGCCTCTCGCTAGAAAAATGAAAAGACTCAAGCTGGCAAAAGCAGTAGCACCGCAAAGAACTGTGCGTTCTTCGAAATCCCAAATCCACAAGGAGAGTCCAATTGTGTCGGTTGCGATGCCTGACCTTCCCAACACTGGACGTGAAGAGCATGCGCCTTCCACCATTTGCACGCCCCCTGCAAGTGCTGGAAGGAGCACCCGCAGTCCAGTTCCTGATAGTCAGATTGAAGATGTCAGTGTTGAAGTACACCAGGATGAGGAGGATATGGGTGTTGCTGGCGCTGGGGAGGAAATTGACCAGGAGGATTCTGATGGTGAGGTGGTTTGTTTAAGTCAGGCACCCGGGGAGACACCTGTTGTCCGTGGGAGGAATATGGCCGTTGACATGCCTGGTGAAAATACCAAAAAAATCAGCTCTTCGGTGTGGAGGTATTTCAACAGAAATGCGGACAACAGGTGTCAAGCCGTGTGTTCCCTTTGTCAAGCTGTAATAAGTAGGGGTAAGGACGTTAACCACCTCGGAACATCCTCCCTTATACGTCACCTGCAGCGCATTCATAATAAGTCAGTGACAAGTTCAAAAACTTTGGGTGACAGCGGAAGCAGTCCACTGACCAGTAAATCCCTTCCTCTTGTAACCAAGCTCACGCAAACCACCCCACCAACTCCCTCAGTGTCAATTTCCTCCTTCCCCAGGAATGGCAATAGTCCTGCAGGCCATGTCACTGGCAATTCTGACGATTCCTCTCCTGCCTGGGATTCCTCCGATGCATCCTTGCGTGTAACGCCTACTGCTGCTGGCGCTGCTGTTGTTGCTGCTGGGAGTCGATGGTCATCCCAGAGGGGAAGTCGTAAGACCACTTTTACTACTTCCACCAAGCAATTGACTGTCCAACAGTCCTTTGCGAGGAAGATGAAATATCACAGCAGTCATCCTACTGCAAAGCGGATAACTGAGGCCTTGGCATCCTGGGTGGTGAGAACCGTGGTTCCGGTATCCATCATTACTGCAGAGCCAACTAGAGACTTGTTGGAGGTACTGTGTCCCCGGTACCAAATACCATCTAGGTTCCATTTCTCTAGGCAGGCGATACCGAAAATTTACACAGACCTCAGAAAAAGAGTCACCAGTGTCCTAAAAAATGCAGCTGTACCCAATGTCCACTTAACCACGGACATGTGGACAAGTGGAGCAGGGCAGGGTCAGGACTATATGACTGTGACAGCCCACTGGGTAGATGTATGGACTCCCGCCGCAAGAACAGCAGCGGCGGCACCAGTAGCAGCATCTCGCAAACGCCAACTCTTTCCTAGGCAGGCTACGCTTTGTATCACCGGTTTCCAGAATACGCACACAGCTGAAACCTCTTACGGCAACTGAGGAAGATTATCGCGGAATGGCTTACCCCAATTGGACTCTCCTGTGGATTTGTGGCATCGGACAACGCCAGCAATATTGTGTGTGCATTAAATATGGGCAAATTCCAGCACGTCCCATGTTTTGCACATACCTTGAATTTGGTGGTGCAGAATTATTTAAAAAACGACAGGGGCGTGCAAGAGATGCTGTCGGTGGCCAGAAGAATTGCGGGACACTTTCGGCGTACAGGCACCACGTACAGAAGACTGGAGCACCACCAAAAACTACTGAACCTGCCCTGCCATCATCTGAAGCAAGAAGTGGTAACGAGGTGGAATTCAACCCTCTATATGCTTCAGAGGTTGGAGGAGCAGCAAAAGGCCATTCAAGCCTATACAATTGAGCACGATATAGGAGGTGGAATGCACCTGTCTCAAGCGCAGTGGAGAATGATTTCAACGTTGTGCAAGGTTCTGCTGCCCTTTGAACTTGCCACACGTGAAGTCAGTTCAGACACTGCCAGCCTGAGTCAGGTCATTCCCCTCATCAGGCTTTTGCAGAAGAAGCTGGAGACATTGAAGGAGGAGCTAACACAGAGCGATTCCGCTAGGCATGTGGGACTTGTGGATGGAGCCCTTAATTCGCTTAACAAGGATTCACGGGTGGTCAATCTGTTGAAATCAGAGCACTACATTTTGGCCACCGTGCTCGATCCTAGATTTAAAGCCTACCTTGGATCTCTCTTTCCGGCAGACACAAGTCTGCTGGGGTTGAAAGACCTGCTGGTGAGAAAATTGTCAAGTCAAGCGGAACGCGACCTGTCAACATCTCCTCCTTCACATTCTCCCGCAACTGGGGGTGCGAGGAAAAGGCTCAGAATTCCGAGCCCACCCGCTGGCGGTGATGCAGGGCAGTCTGGAGCGACTGCTGATGCTGACATCTGGTCCGGACTGAAGGACCTGACAACGATTACGGACATGTCGTCTACTGTCACTGCATATGATTCTCTCACCATTGAAAGAATGGTGGAGGATTATATGAGTGACCGCATCCAAGTAGGCACGTCACACAGTCCATACTTATACTGGCAGGAAAAAGAGGCAATTTGGAGGCCATTGCACAAACTGGCTTTATTCTACCTAAGTTGCCCTCCCACAAGTGTGTACTCCGAAAGAGTGTTTAGTGCCGCCGCTCACCTTGTCAGCAATCGGCGTACGAGGTTACATCCAGAAAATGTGGAGAAGATGATGTTCATTAAAATGAATTATAATCAATTCCTCCGCGGAGACATTGACCAGCAGCAATTGCCTCCACAAAGTACACAGGGAGCTGAGATGGTGGATTCCAGTGGGGACGAATTGATAATCTGTGAGGAGGGGGATGTACACGGTGATATATCGGAGGATGATGATGAGGTGGACATCTTGCCTCTGTAGAGCCAGTTTGTGCAAGGAGAGATTAATTGCTTCTTTTTTGGGGGGGTCCAAACCAACCCGTCATATCAGTCACAGTCGTGTGGCAGACCCTGTCACTGAAATGATGGGTTGGTTAAAGTGTGCATGTCCTGTTTTGTTTATACAACATAAGGGTGGGTGGGAGGGCCCAAGGACAATTCCATCTTGCACCTCTTTTTTCTTTTATTTTTCTTTGCGTCATGTGCTGTTTGGGGAGGGTTTTTTGGAAGGGACATCCTGCGTGACACTGCAGTGCCACTCCTAAATGGGCCCGGTGTTTGTGTCGGCCACTAGGGTCGCTTATCTTACTCACACAGTCAGCTACCTCATTGCGCCTCTTTTTTTCTTTGCGTCATGTGCTGTTTGGGGAGTGTTTTTTGGAAGGGCCATCCTGCGTGACACTGCAGTGCCACTCCTAGATGGGCCCGGTGTTTGTGTCGGCCACTAGGGTCGCTAATCTTACTCACACAGCTACCTCATTGCGTCTCTTTTTTTCTTTGCGTCATGTGCTGTTTGGGGAGTGTTTTTTGGAAGGGCCATCCTGCGTGACACTGCAGTGCCACTCCTAGATGGGCCCGGTGTTTGTGTCGGCCACTAGGGTCGCTAATCTTACTCACACAGCTACCTCATTGCGCCTCTTTTTTTCTTTGCGTCATGTGCTGTTTGGGGAGTGTTTTTTGGAAGGGCCATCCTGCGTGACACTGCAGTGCCACTCCTAGATGGGCCCGGTGTTTGTGTCGGCCACTAGGGTCGCTAATCTTACTCACACAGCTACCTCATTGCGCCTCTTATTTTCTTTGCGTCATGTGCTGTTTGGGGAGGGTTTTTTTGGAAGGGACATCCTGCGTGACACTGCAGTGCCACTCCTAAATGGGCCCGGTGTTTGTGTCGGCCACTAGGGTCGCTAATCTTACTCACACAGCTACCTCATTGCGCCTCTTATTTTCTTTGAGTCATGTGCTGTTTGGGGAGGGTTTTTTGGAAGGGACATCCTGCGTGACACTGCAGTGACACTCCTAAATGGGCCCGGTGTTTGTGTCGGCCACTAGGGTCGCTAATCTTACTCACACAGCTACCTCATTGCGCCTCTTTTTTTCTTTGCGTCATGTGCTGTTTGGGGAGGGTTTTTTGGAAGGGACATCCTGCGTGACACTGCAGTGCCACTCCTAGATGGGCCCGGTGTTTGTGTCGGCCACTAGGGTCGCTAATCTTACTCACACAGCTACCTCATTGCGCCTCTTATTTTCTTTGCGTCATGTGCTGTTTGGGGAGGGTTTTTTTGGAAGGGACATCCTGCGTGACACTGCAGTGACACTCCTAAATGGGCCCGGTGTTTGTGTCGGCCACTAGGGTCGCTTATCTTACTCACACAGTCAGCTACCTCATTGCGCCTCTTTTTTTCTTTGCGTCATGTGCTGTTTGGGGAGGGTTTTTTGGAAGGGCCATCCTGCGTGACACTGCAGTGCCACTCCTAGATGGGCCCGGTGTTTGTGTCGGCCACTAGGGTCGCTTATCTTACTCACACAGTCAGCTACCTCATTGCGCCTCTTTTTTTCTTTGCGTCATGTGCTGTTTGGGGAGGGTTTTTTGGAAGGGACATCCTACGTGACACTGCAGTGCCACTCCTAGATGGGCCAGGTGTTTGTGTCGGGCACTAGGGTCGCTTAGCTTAGTCATCCAGCGACCTCGGTGCAAATTTTTGGACTAAAAATAATATTGTGAGGTGTGAGGTATTCAGAATAGACTGAAAATGAGTGGAAATTATGGTTTTTGAGGTTAATAATAATATGGGATCAAAATGACCCCCAAATTCTATGATTTAAGCTGTTTTTTAGGGTTTTTTGAAAAAAACACCCGAATCCAAAACACACCCGAATCCGACAAAAAAAATTCGGTGAGGTTTTGCCAAAACGCGGTCGAACCCAAAACACGGCCGCGGAACCGAACCCAAAACCAAAACACAAAACCCGAAAAATTTCAGGCGCTCATCTCTAGTATCCATGCTGTTCAGGGCATTAGTGTTACATGTTTGACAGTAGTTTGAATGCTCTGGTATCTTAACTGGGTGTTAATTTGCAGCATTTGGCCATTTTCAGCATGCATGAAGTAAATCCCCCCTCTTGTGTCTAATCTGTAATTAGCCAAGCGTTTTTAACTAATATGAGTGCCGTGAGCTATGCACTGATTATAATTACTGCCCCTAACGCTTCCAAACAGTGCCGAAGATCCAGTCCACTAAGGATAAAAAAAAAGTCTGGGATTGCATTGCACAGTCAGTGCTGTGTTCTGTGAGATGCAGCTATCAATCTACTTGATCTTGAAATCCTGGTTTAAACCCTAAAATCTGCAATTTTGACAAATTAGTGTTTGCTCCTGAGCCAGGCAGAAAAATGGGATTATAATATAAACTAAACATGATAAACGTCATTACCTATTGGCTCTGCCCAAAGAATCACTGCTTCCATCATTCCACTGTTCCCACTCTTTAAAACATGATAATACTATTAATCACGGTTAAATATCAGCCAAAAGTACATCATTAAACTGAAAAAAGACCTTGTAGACCATATTTATATTCCACAGACTGCCAGAGGGAAACCAGGAATAATGAATAATTAAAATATGTTTAAAAATAAATAAAGATTTCTTTCTCCAGTGTGTTCAAGGTATTGTTTATAACAACATACTACCTGTATCGCTTTTATTCCTGGTTTGTGATCCAGTGATCAAATAGCAAGTGTAATGTAATTATTAGTGATGTGCACCGGACATATTTCGGGTTTTGTGTTTTGGTTTTGGATTCGGTTCCGCGGCCGTGTTTTGGATTCGGACGCGTTTTGGCAAAACCTCACCGAAAAATTTTTGTCGGATTCGGGTGTGTTTTGGATTCGGGTGTTTTTTTACAAAAAACCCTAAAAAACAGCTTAAATCATAGAATTTGGGGGTCATTTTGATCCCATAGTTTTATTAACCTCAATAACCATAATTTCCACTCATTTCCAGTCTATTCTGAACACCTCACACCTCACAATATTATTTTTAGTCCTAAAATTTGCACCAAGGTCGCTGGATGGCTAAGCTAAGCGACACAAGTGGCCAACACAAACACCTGGCCCATCTAGGAGTGGCACTGCAGTGTCAGTCAGGATGGCACTTCAAAAAAATAGTCCCCAAACAGCACATGATGTAAAGAAAAAAAGAGGCGCACCAAGGTCGCTGTGTGACTAAGCTAAGCGACACAAGTGGCCGACACAAACACCTGGACCATCTAGGAGTGGCACTGCAGTGTCAAGCAGGATGGCACTTCAAAAAAATAGTCCCCAAACAGCACATGATGCAAAGAAAAAAAGAGGCGCACCAAGGTCGCTGTGTGACTAAGCTAAGCGACACAAGTGGCCGACACAAACACCTGGCCCATCTAGGAGTGGCACTGCAGTGTCAGGCAGGATGGCACTTCAAAAAAATAGTCCCCAAACAGCACATGATGCAAAGAAAAAAAGAGGCGCACCAAGGTTGCTGTGTGACTAAGCTAAGCGACACAAGTGGCCGACACAAACACCTGGCCCATCTAGGAGTGACACTGCAGTGTCAGGCAGGATGGCACTTCAAAAAAATAGTCCCCAAACAGCACATGATGCAAAGAAAAAAAGAGGCGCACCAAGGTCGCTGTGTGACTAAGCTAAGCGACACAAGTGGCCGACACAAACACCTGGCCCATCTAGCAGTGGCACTGCAGTGTCAGGCAGGATGGCACTTCAAAAAAATAGTCCCCAAACAGCACATGATGCAAAGAAAAAAAGAGGCGCACCAAGGTTGCTGTGTGACTAAGCTAAGCGACACAAGTGGCCGACACAAACACCTGGCCCATCTAGGAGTGGCACTGCAGTGTCAGACAGGATGGCACTTCAAAAAAATAGTCCCCAAACAGCACATGATGCAAAGAAAAAAAGAGGCGCACCAAGGTCGCTGTGTGACTAAGCTAAGCGACACAAGTGGCTGACACAAACACCTGGCCCATCTAGGAGTGGCACTGCAGTGTCAGGCAGGATGGCACTTCAAAAAAATAGTCCCCAAACAGCACATGATGCAAAGAAAAAAAGAGGCGCACCAAGGTCGCTGTGTGACTAAGCTAAGCGACACAAGTGGCCGACACAAACACCTGGCCCATCTAGGAGTGGCACTGCAGTGTCAGACAGGATGGCACTTCAAAAAAATAGTCCCCAAACAGCACATGATGTAAAGAAAAAAAGAGGCGCACCAAGGTCGCTGTGTGACTAAGCTAAGCGACACAAGTGGCCGACACAAACACCTGGCCCATCTAGGAGTGACACTGCAGTGTCAAGCAGGATGGCACTTCAAAAAAATAGTCCCCAAACAGCACATGATGCAAAGAAAAAAAGAGGCGCACCAAGGTCGCTGTGTGACTAAGCTAAGCGACACAAGTGGCCGACACAAACACCTGGACCATCTAGGAGTGGCACTGCATTGTCAGGCAGGATGGCACTTCAAAAAAATAGTCCCCAAACAGCACATGATGCAAAGAAAAAAAGAGGCGCACCAAGGTCGCTGTGTGACTAAGCTAAGCGACACAAGTGGCCGACACAAACACTTGGCCCATCTAGGAGTGGCACTGCAGTGTCAGACAGGATGGCACTTCAAAAAAATAGTCCCCAAATAGCACATGATGCAAAGAAAAAAGAGGCGCACCAAGGTCGCTGTGTGACTAAGCTAAGCGACACAAGTGGCCGACACAAACACCTGGCCCATCTAGGAGTGGCACTGCAGTGTCAGGCAGGATGGCACTTCAAAAAAATAGTCCCCAAACAGCACATGATGCAAAGAAAAAAAGAGGCGCACCAAGGTCGCTGTGTGACTAAGCTAAGCGACACAAGTGGCCGACACAAACACCTGACCCATCTAGGAGTGGCACTGCAGTGTCAGGCAGGATGGCACTTCAAACAAATTGTCCCCAAACAGCACATGATGCACAGAAAAAAAGAGGCGCACCAAGGTCGCTGTGTGACTAAGCTAAGCGACACAAGTGGCCGACACAAACACCTGGCCCATCTAGGAGTGGCACTGCAGTGTCAGGCAGGATGGCACTTCAAAAAAATAGTCCCCAAACAGCACATGATGTAAAGAAAAAAAGAGGCGCACCACAGGTATAGAATGTAGATGGATAGTATACTTAATGACGACACAGAGGTAAGTACAGCAGTGGCCTTCCGTACTGCTATTATATATAGTATACTGGTGGTCACTGTGTCAGCAAACTGCAAAACTAAAATGCACCACAGGTATAGAATGTAGATGGATAGTATACTTAATGAATGACGACACAGAGGTAGGTACAGCAGTGGCCTTCCGTACTGCTATATATAGTATACTGGTGGTCACTGTGTCAGCAAACTGCAAAACTAAAATGCACCACAGGTATAGAATGTAGATGGATAGTATACTTAATGAATGACGACACAGAGGTAGGTACAGCAGTGGCCTTCCGTACTGCTATATATAGTATACTGGTGGTCACTGTGTCAGCAAACTGCAAAACTAAAATGCACCACAGGTATAGAATGTAGATGGATAGTATACTTAATGAATGACGACACAGAGGTAGGTACAGCAGTGGCCTTCCGTACCGTACTGCTATTATATATAGTATACTGGTGGTCACTGTGTCAGCAAACTGCAAAACTAAAATGCACCACAGGTATAGAATGAAGATGGATAGTATACTTAATGAATGACGACACAGAGGTAGGTACAGCAGTGGCCTTCCGTACTGCTATATATAGTATACTGGTGGTCACTGTGTCATCAAACTGCAAAACTAAAATGCACCACAGGTATAGAATGTAGATGGATAGTATACTTAATGAATGACGACACAGAGGTAGGTACAGCAGTGGCCTTCCGTACCGTACTGCTATTATATATAGTATACTGGTGGTCACTGTGTCAGCAAACTGCAAAACTAAAATGCACCACAGGTATAGAATGTAGATGGATAGTATACTTAATGAATGATGACACAGAGGTAGGTACAGCAGTGGCCTTCCGTACTGCTATATATAGTATACTGGTGGTCACTGTGTCAGCAAACTGCAAAACTAAAATGCACCACAGGTATAGAATGTAGATGGATAGTATACTTAATGACGACACAGAGGTAGGTACAGCAGTGGCCTACCGTACTGCTATATATAGTATACTGGTGGTCACTGTGTCAGCAAACTGCAAAACTAAAATGCACCACAGGTATAGAATGTAGATGGATAGTATACTTAATGAATGACGACACAGAGGTAGGTACAGCAGTGGCCTTCCGTACCGTACTGCTATTATATATAGTATACTGGTGGTCACTGTGTCAGCAAACTGCAAAACTAAAATGCACCACAGGTATAGAATGTAGATGGATAGTATACTTAATGAATGACGACACAGAGGTAGGTACAGCAGTGGCCTTCCGTACCGTACTGCTATTATATATAGTATACTGGTGGTCACTGTGTCAGCAAACTGCAAAACTAAAATGCACCACAGGTATAGAATGAAGATGGATAGTATACTTAATGAATGACGACACAGAGGTAGGTACAGCAGTGGCCTTCCGTACTGCTATATATAGTATACTGGTGGTCACTGTGTCATCAAACTGCAAAACTAAAATGCACCACAGGTATAGAATGTAGATGGATAGTATACTTAATGAATGACGACACAGAGGTAGGTACAGCAGTGGCCTTCCGTACCGTACTGCTATTATATATAGTATACTGGTGGTCACTGTGTCAGCAAACTGCAAAACTAAAATGCACCACAGGTATAGAATGTAGATGGATAGTATACTTAATGAATGATGACACAGAGGTAGGTACAGCAGTGGCCTTCCGTACCGTACTGCTATTATATATAGTATACTGGTGGTCACTGTGTCAGCAAACTGCAAAACTAAAATGCACCACAGGTATAGAATGTAGATGGATAGTATACTTAATGACGACACAGAGGTAGGTACAGCAGTGGCCTACCGTACTGCTATATATAGTATACTGGTGGTCACTGTGTCAGCAAACTGCAAAACTAAAATGCACCACAGGTATAGAATGTAGATGGATAGTATACTTAATGAATGACGACACAGAGGTAGGTACAGCAGTGGCCTTCCGTACCGTACTGCTATTATATATAGTATACTGGTGGTCACTGTGTCAGCAAACTGCAAAACTAAAATGCACCACAGGTATAGAATGTAGATGGATAGTATACTTAATGAATGACGACACAGAGGTAGGTACAGCAGTGGCCTTCCGTACCGTACTGCTATTATATATAGTATACTGGTGGTCACTGTGTCAGCAAACTGCAAAACTAAAATGCACCACAGGTATAGAATGAAGATGGATAGTATACTTAATGAATGACGACACAGAGGTAGGTACAGCAGTGGCCTTCCGTACTGCTATATATAGTATACTGGTGGTCACTGTGTCATCAAACTGCAAAACTAAAATGCACCACAGGTATAGAATGTAGATGGATAGTATACTTAATGAATGACGACACAGAGGTAGGTACAGCAGTGGCCTTCCGTACCGTACTGCTATTATATATAGTATACTGGTGGTCACTGTGTCAGCAAACTGCAAAACTAAAATGCACCACAGGTATAGAATGTAGATGGATAGTATACTTAATGAATGATGACACAGAGGTAGGTACAGCAGTGGCCTTCCGTACTGCTATATATAGTATACTGGTGGTCACTGTGTCAGCAAACTGCAAAACTAAAATGCACCACAGGTATAGAATGTAGATGGATAGTATACTTAATGACGACACAGAGGTAGGTACAGCAGTGGCCTACCGTACTGCTATATATAGTATACTGGTGGTCACTGTGTCAGCAAACTGCAAAACTAAAATGCACCACAGGTATAGAATGTAGATGGATAGTATACTTAATGAATGACGACACAGAGGTAGGTACAGCAGTGGCCTTCCGTACCGTACTGCTATTATATATAGTATACTGGTGGTCACTGTGTCAGCAAACTGCAAAACTAAAATGCACCACAGGTATAGAATGAAGATGGATAGTATACTTAATGAATGACGACACAGAGGTAGGTACAGCAGTGGCCTTCCGTACTGCTATATATAGTATACTGGTGGTCACTGTGTCATCAAACTGCAAAACTAAAATGCACCACAGGTATAGAATGTAGATGGATAGTATACTTAATGAATAACGACACAGAGGTAGGTACAGCAGTGGCCTTCCGTACCGTACTGCTATTATATATAGTATACTGGTGGTCACTGTGTCAGCAAACTGCAAAACTAAAATGCACCACAGGTATAGAATGTAGATGGATAGTATACTTAATGAATGATGACACAGAGGTAGGTACAGCAGTGGCCTTCCGTACTGCTATATATAGTATACTGGTGGTCACTGTGTCAGCAAACTGCAAAACTAAAATGCACCACAGGTATAGAATGTAGATGGATAGTATACTTAATGACGACACAGAGGTAGGTACAGCAGTGGCCTACCGTACTGCTATATATAGTATACTGGTGGTCACTGTGTCAGCAAACTGCAAAACTAAAATGCACCACAGGTATAGAATGTAGATGGATAGTATACTTAATGGATGACGACACAGAGGTATGTACAGCAGTGGCCTACCGTACTGCTATATATAGTATACTGGTGGTCACTGTGTCAGCAAACTGCAAAACTAAAATGCACCACAGGCATAGAATGTAGATGGATAGTATACTTGATGGATGATGACACAGAGGTAGGTACAGCAATGGCCTACCGTACTGCTATATATAGTATACTGGTGGTCACTGTGTCAGCAAACTGCAAAACTAAAATGCACCACAGGTATAGAATGTAGATGGATAGTATACTTAATGGATGACGACACAGAGGTAGGTACAGCAGTGGCCTACCGTACTGCTATATATAGTATACTGGTGGTCATTGTGTCAGCAAACTGCAAAACTAAAATGCACCACAGGTATAGAATGTAGATGGATAGTATACTTAATGAATGACGACACAGAGGTAGGTACAGCAGTGGCCTTCCGTACTGCTATATATAGTATACTGGTGGTCACTGTGTCAGCAAACTGCAAAACTAAAATGCACCACAGGTATAGAATGTAGATGGATAGTATACTTAATGACGACACAGAGGTAGGTACAGCAGTGGCCTACCGTACTGCTATATATAGTATACTGGTGGTCACTGTGTCAGCAAACTGCAAAACTAAAATGCACCACAGGTATAGAATGTAGATGGATAGTATACTTAATGGATGACGACACAGAGGTATGTACAGCAGTGGCCTACCGTACTGCTATATATAGTATACTGGTGGTCACTGTGTCAGCAAACTGCAAAACTAAAATGCACCACAGGTATAGAATGTAGATGGATAGTATACTTGATGGATGATGACACAGAGGTAGGTACAGCAATGGCCTACCGTACTGCTATATATAGTATACTGGTGGTCACTGTGTCAGCAAACTGCAAAACTAAAATGCACCACAGGTATAGAATGTAGATGGATAGTATACTTAATGGATGACGACACAGAGGTAGGTACAGCAGTGGCCTACCGTACTGCTATATATAGTATACTGGTGGTCATTGTGTCAGCAAACTGCAAAACTAAAATGCACCACAGGTATAGAATGTAGATGGATAGTATACTTAATGAATGACGACACAGAGGTAGGTACAGCAGTGGCCTTCCGTACTGCTATATATAGTATACTGGTGGTCACTGTGTCAGCAAACTGCAAAACTAAAATGCACCACAGGTATAGAATGTAGATGGATAGTATACTTAATGACGACACAGAGGTAGGTACAGCAGTGGCCTACTGTACCGTAATGCTATATATTATATACTGGTGGTCACTGGTCAGCAAAACTCTGCACTGTACTCCTCCTATATAATATTATACTGGTGGTCCCCAGTCCCCACAATAAAGCAGCACACTGAGCACAGATATGGAGTGTTTTTCAGGCAGACAACGTATACTGGTGGTCACTGTCAGCAAAACTCTGCACTATACTCCTGCTATATAATTGTTAGGATCTCCTGCTCTGTGCTGCCACGTCGCCATGGCAACCGGGAGGCAAGTGTTAGCGAAGTAACCTGAGCGCAGCTGATACTCTGGTCCAGGTTTTTACTGTGTAGTGGTTACAGGCTCTGTGCACGGCAGGGAATCCGGCGCTGGTTTTGTGCTCACAGTCTGTGAGGTCTGAGTGGGGCGTGGACAGCACCTGCTATATAAACCATCCTCTCAGGCTAGGCAAATGCTGCTGAATCTTTGTTTGTTAGTCAGTTCCAGAGAGTTAGCTAGTACTGTGTGACTTTGTATTTACTTGTTGCTTACTGCGAATTGGCCTTGGGATTCGGTACTTCATTCTGCCAATCCGGACCTAGCAGTAAGACTGGAGTCAGTTGTTTGACCTGCTGGGGTTCTTTTGCTATTCTGTGAACCCAGCAGGTTTGCGGCTGTACTCTCAGACCTGCTTGCTTAATCCTCCCTCACTGTGCAGGGCGTCCAGGTGTCAGTTTAGTGGCAGTAAGCTGAACCTGTGCCCTGCAAGTGGGGGTTAGGATTGTGGATACTCTCCTTGTGTCTATATTTCTATCTCTGACCAAGGAGTTTATTCCCACACCCGTTGGTAACCCTTTGGGGTTTTTTCTGTTGCTCTTAGCAACATTATTTCAGGTGCTCCACATGTTAAATCACTACACATCGCTTCATTGTCCGCTCTATTCCATCTGAGCGTTCCTGACACTGGGGAGACGCCCAGTTCCTGAGCCTTTGGGCTTCTCCGTTCACTTTGTGTTTATTAGTTGTTCCATCACCTCCTGTGTATGTTATGTTATACTGTCTGTGAGTTCGTTTGCTTCGCTTCCCTCTCTGTTCATACACCGGTATACTCCTGTTAGCACTGGTGTGCGTAACAATAATACAGCTGCTCCCCAGTCCCCACAATTAAGCAGTGTGAGCACAGATATATGCAGCACACTGAGCACAGATATGGAGCGTTTTTTTCAGGCAGAGAACGTATAATACTGGTGGTCACTGGTCAGCAAAACTCTGCACTGTACTCCTGCTATATAATACTGCTGCTCCCCAGTCCCCACAATTAAGCAGTGTGAGCACAGATATATGCAGCACACTGAGCACTGATATGGAGCCTTTTTTTCAGGCAGAGAACGGATAACTGGTGGTCACTGATCAGCAAAACTCTGCACTGTACTCCTCCTATATACAGCTGCTCCCCAGCCCTCCCCACAATTAAGCAATAGTGCACAGCACAATCAAGTTCAACAATAACGGAGAGGACGCCAGCCACGTCCTCTCCCTAACATTTCCAATGCACGAGTGAAAATGGCGGCGACGCGCGGCTGCTTATATAGAATCCGAATCTCGCGAGAATCCGACAGCGGGATGATGACGTTCGGACGCGCTCGGGTTACCCGAGCCATACGGGAGAATCCGAGTATGGCTCGGACCCGTGTAAAAAGGGTGAAGTTCGGGGGGGTTCGGTTTCCGAGAAACCGAACCCGCTCATCACTAGTAATTATCATGAAAATCTTTATCAATGGTGATCTCTCTGTAGAGATGTTTGCATTTGGGAAATCTCAGCACAGCAGCAGATCAGACAGATGAAAAGGATATTGTTTTCATTCTCAGGGATTAGACCTGACTTGTGTTTTACACTGGAAAAAAATGTTAAAGCTTTACCCACATGTGTACATTCACAACAGACATGGTGGAACCCACGTTTGAATTGCTGAGCTCAGGGACAGTTTCTGTTTTGATTTTTGGGTGAAGAAGTCTTATAATGATAGTAAATGTCATAGGAGAGATCAATGTGTCTGTGGCGCTCCAAGTTATTTGCAATCTTCCAGAAATGACAAAAGATGTCACTACTGTAAGTATCTTTTAGAGCAGGCTTTTTCAACTAGAGATGAGCGGGATCGGTTCTCAGAGAACCGAACCCTACCGGACTTTGTCTTCCGAGTTCGGTTCCGAGCAAGGCTCGGGTTTTCCCGCCTGACTCGGAAACCCGAACGTGGCAAAACGTCATCATCCTGCTGTCGGATTCTCGCGGGATTTGGATTCCATATAAGGAGACGCGCGTTGCAGCCATTTACACTCCAGTCTCGGAGAGTGTATTAAGAGTACGTGTCCTCAGTGTTCAGTGTCTGTGTGGGGGCGGGAAAGTGGGGTGGCGAGTCTTGTGCTGTGTTGTGCTGTCCAGTCCAGTGTAGTCAGTGTATTGTGCTGCAGGGCCGAAACTAGGATTCCCGGCACCCGGGGCAAGGCGTAATTTGGCACACCCCACCCCCCCAGAAAATATATATATATAAATTCAAAATAAAAACCATTAATTAAAATATTATTTTTTTTAAAGAAATAATAATTAAACCTTATTTGAAAAAATGTAAAAAAAAAACATTAAAACTACGCCACGCTGTAGTGCAACCTTATTCTCATCACACGGCACAGTAGTACCCCTCATTAACATTATGCAGCCCCACAGGGGAGAGATGGAGAAAGAGATGGGAGAGCAGAGAGAGACAGAGACGTGAGGGAGAGAGATGGAGGAGAGGGAGAGAGAGGGGGGAGAGAGAGAGATAAAGATTGGAGAGAAGAGACTGAGAGAGATAGGAGAGGGGGTTGAGGGAGAGATGGGGAGAGAGAGAGGGGTGAGGGAGAGATAGGGAGAGAGGGGTGAGGGAGAGATAGGGAGAGAGGGGTGAGGGAGAGATGGGAGTCACTGCTGTCACTAGAGATGAGCGCCGGAAATTTTTCGGGTTTTGTGTTTTGGTTTTGGGTTCGGTTCCGCGGCCGTGTTTTGGGTTCGACCGCGTTTTGGCAAAACCTCACCAAATTTTTTTTGTCGGATTCGGGTGTGTTTTGGATTCGGGTGTTTTTTTTAAAAAACACTAAAAAACAGCTTAAATCAAAGAATTTGGGGGTCATTTTGATCCCATAGTATTATTAACCTCAAAAACCATAATTTCCACTCATTTTCAGTCTATTCTGAATACCTCACACCTCACAATATTATTTTTAGTCCTAAAATTTGCACCTAGGTCGCTGGATGACTAAGCTAAGCGACCCTAGTGGCCGACACAAACACCGGGCCCATCTAGGAGTGGCACTGCAGTGTCACGCAGGATGTCCCTTCCAAAAAACCCTCCCCAAACAGCACATGACGCAAAGAAAAAAAGAGGCGCAATGAGGTAGCTGTGTGAGTAAGATAAGCGACCCTAGTGGCCGACACAAACACCAGGCCCATCTAGGAGTGGCACTGCAGTGTCACGCAGGATGTCCCTTCCAAAAAACCCTCCCCAAACAGCACATGACGCAAAGAAAAAAAGAGGCGCAATGAGGTAGCTGTGTGAGTAAGATAAGCGACCCTAGTGGCCGACACAAACACCGGGCCCATCTAGGAGTGGCACTGCAGTGTCACGCAGGATGTCCCTTCCAAAAAACCCTCCCCAAACAGCACATGACGCAAAGAAAAAAAGAGGCGCAATGAGGTAGCTGTGTGAGTAAGATAAGCGACCCTAGTGGCCGACACAAACACCGGGCCCATCTAGGAGTGGCACTGCAGTGTCACGCAGGATGTCCCTTCCAAAAAACCCTCCCCAAACAGCACATGATGCAAAGAAAAAAAGAGGCGCAATGAGGTAGCTGTGTGAGTAAGATAAGCGACCCTAGTGGCCGACACAAACACCGGGCCCATCTAGGAGTGGCACTGCAGTGTCACGCAGGATGGTCCTTCCAAAAAACCCTCCCCAAACAGCACATGACGCAAAGAAAAAAAGAGGCGCAATGAGGTAGCTGTGTGAGTAAGATAAGCGACCCTAGTGGCCGACACAAACACCGGGCCCATCTAGGAGTGGCACTGCAGTGTCACGCAGGATGGCCCTTCCAAAAAACCCTCCCCAAACAGCACATGACGCAAAGAAAAAAAGAGGCGCAATGAGGTAGCTGTGTGAGTAAGATAAGCGACCCTAGTGGCCGACACAAACACCGGGCCCATCTAGGAGTGGCACTGCAGTGTCACGCAGGATGTCCCTTCCAAAAAACCCTCCCCAAACAGCACATGACGCAAAGAAAAAAAGAGGCGCAATGAGGTAGCTGTGTGAGTAAGATAAGCGACCCTAGTGGCCGACACAAACACCGGGCCCATCTAGGAGTGGCACTGCAGTGTCACGCAGGATGGTCCTTCCAAAAAACCCTCCCCAAACAGCACATGACGCAAAGAAAAAAAGAGGCGCAATGAGGTAGCTGTGTGAGTAAGATAAGCGACCCTAGTGGCCGACACAAACACCGGGCCCATCTAGGAGTGGCACTGCAGTGTCACGCAGGATGGCCCTTCCAAAAAACCCTCCCCAAACAGCACATGACGCAAAGAAAAAAAGAGGCGCAATGAGGTAGCTGTGTGAGTAAGATAAGCGACCCTAGTGGCCGACACAAACACCGGGCCCATCTAGGAGTGGCACTGCAGTGTCACGCAGGATGGCCCTTCCAAAAAACCCTCCCCAAACAGCACATGACGCAAAGAAAAAAAGAGGCGCAATGAGGTAGCTGTGTGAGTAAGATAAGCGACCCTAGTGGCCGACACAAACACTGGGCCCATCTAGGAGTGGCACTGCAGTGTCACGCAGGATGGCCCTTCCAAAAAACATTCCACAAACAGCACATGACGCAAAGAAAAATTAAAGAAAAAAGAGGTGCAAGATGGAATTGTCCCTTATGTTTTATAAACAGGACATGCACACTTTAACCAACCCATCATTTCAGTGACAGGGTCTGCCACACGACTGTGACTGAAATGACGGGTTGGTTTGGACCCCCACCAAAAAAGAAGCAATTAATCTCTCCTTGCACAAACTGGCTCTACAGAGGCAAGATGTCCACCTCATCATCATCCTCCGATATATCACCGTGTACATCCCCCTCCTCACAGATTATCAATTCGTCCCCACTGGAATCCACCATCTCAGCTCCCTGTGTACTTTGTGGAGGCAATTGCTGCTGGTCAATGTCTCCACGGAGGAATTGATTATAATTCATTTTAATGAACATCATCTTCTCCACATTTTCTGGATGTAACCTCGTACGCCGATTGCTGACAAGGTGAGCGGCGGCACTAAACACTCTTTCGGAGTACACACTTGTGGGAGGGCAACTTAGGTAGAATAAAGCCAGTTTGTGCAAGGGCCTCCAAATTGCCTCTTTTTCCTGCCAGTATAAGTACGGACTGTGTGACGTGCCTACTTGGATGCGGTCACTCATATAATCCTCCACCATTCTTTCAATGTTGAGAGAATCATATGCAGTGACAGTAGACGACATGTCCGTAATCGTTGTCAGGTCCTTCAGTCCGGACCAGATGTCAGTATCAGCAGTCGCTCCAGACTGCCCTGCATCACCGCCAGCGGGTGGGCTCGGAATTCTGAGCCTTTTCCTCGCACCCCCAGTTGCGGGAGAATGTGAAGGAGGAGATGTTGACAGGTCGCGTTCCGCTTGACTTGACAATTTTCTCACCAGCAGGTCTTTCAACCCCAGCAGACTTGTGTCTGCCGGAAAGAGAGATCCAAGGTAGGCTTTAAATCTAGGATCGAGCACGGTGGCCAAAATGTAGTGCTCTGATTTCAACAGATTGACCACCCGTGAATCCTTGTTAAGCGAATTAAGGGGCTCCATCCACAAGTCCCACATGCCTAGCGGAATCGCTCCGTGTTAGCTCCTCCTTCAATGTCTCCAGCTTCTTCTGCAAAAGCCTGATGAGGGGAATGACCTGACTCAGGCTGGCAGTGTCTGAACTGACTTCACGTGTGGCAAGTTCAAAGGGCATCAGAACCTTGCACAACGTTGAAATCATTCTCCACTGCGCTTGAGACAGGTGCATTCCACCTCCTATATCGTGCTCAATTGTATAGGCTTGAATGGCCTTTTGCTGCTCCTCCAACCTCTGAAGCATATAGAGGGTTGAATTCCACCTCGTTACCACTTCTTGCTTCAGATGATGGCAGGGCAGGTTCAGTAGTTTTTGGTGGTGCTCCAGTCTTCTGTACGTGGTGCCTGTACGCCGAAAGTGTCCCGCAATTCTTCTGGCCACCGACAGCATCTCTTGCACGCCCCTGTCGTTTTTTAAATAATTCTGCACCACCAAATTCAAGGTATGTGCAAAACATGGGACGTGCTGGAATTTGCCCATATTTAATGCACACACAATATTGCTGGCGTTGTCCGATGCCACAAATCCACAGGAGAGTCCAATTGGGGTAAGCCATTCCGCGATGATCTTCCTCAGTTGCCGTAAGAGGTTTTCAGCTGTGTGCGTATTCTGGAAACCGGTGATACAAAGCGTAGCCTGCCTAGGAAAGAGTTGGCGTTTGCGAGATGCTGCTACTGGTGCCGCCGCTGCTGTTCTTGCGGCGGGAGTCCATACATCTACCCAGTGGGCTGTCACAGTCATATAGTCCTGACCCTGCCCTGCTCCACTTGTCCACATGTCCGTGGTTAAGTGGACATTGGGTACAGCTGCATTTTTTAGGACACTGGTGAGTCTTTTTCTGAGGTCTGTGTAAATTTTCGGTATCGCCTGCCTAGAGAAATGGAACCTAGATGGTATTTGGTACCGGGGACACAGTACCTCCAACAAGTCTCTAGTTGGCTCTGCAGTAATGATGGATACCGGAACCACGTTTCTCACCACCCAGGATGCCAAGGCCTCAGTTATCCGCTTTGCAGTAGGATGACTGCTGTGATATTTCATCTTCCTCGCAAAGGACTGTTGGACAGTCAATTGCTTGGTGGAAGTAGTAAAAGTGGTCTTACGACTTCCCCTCTGGGATGACCATCGACTCCCAGCAGCAACAACAGCAGCGCCAGCAGCAGTAGGCGTTACACGCAAGGATGCATCGGAGGAATCCCAGGCAGGAGAGGAATCGTCAGAATTGCCAGTGACATGGCCTGCAGGACTATTGGCATTCCTGGGGAAGGAGGAAATTGACACTGAGGGAGTTGGTGGGGTGGTTTGCGTGAGCTTGGTTACAAGAGGAAGGTATTTACTGGTCAGTGGACTGCTTCCGCTGTCACCCAAAGTTTTTGAACTTGTCACTGACTTATTATGAATGCGCTGCAGGTGACGTATAAGGGAGGATGTTCCGAGGTGGTTAACGTCCTTACCCCTACTTATTACAGCTTGACAAAGGCAACACACGGCTTGACACCTGTTGTCCGCATTTCTGTTGAAATACTTCCACACCGAAGAGCTGATTTTTTTGGTATTTTCACCAGGCATGTCAGTGGCCATATTCCTCCCACGGACAACAGGTGTCTCCCCGGGTGCCTGACTTAAACAAACCACCTCACCATCAGAATCCTCCTGGTCAATTTCCTCCCCAGCGCCAGCAACACCCATATCCTCCTCATCCTGGTGTACTTCAACACTGACATCTTCAATCTGACTATCAGGAACTGGACTGCGGGTGCTCCTTCCAGCACTTGCAGGGGGCGTGCAAATGGTGGAAGGCGCATGCTCTTCACGTCCAGTGTTGGGAAGGTCAGGCATCGCAACCGACACAATTGGAGTCGGACTCTCCTTGTGGATTTGGGATTTCGAAGAACGCACAGTTCTTTGCGGTGCTACTGCTTTTGCCAGCTTGAGTCTTTTCATTTTTCTAGCGAGAGGCTGAGTGCTTCCATCCTCATGTGAAGCTGAACCACTAGCCATGAACATAGGCCAGGGCCTCAGCCGTTCCTTGCCACTCCGTGTGGTAAATGGCATATTGGCAAGTTTACGCTTCTCCTCCGACAATTTTATTTTAGGTTTTGGAGTCCTTTTTTACTGATATTTGGTGTTTTGGATTTGACATGCTCTGTACTATGACATTGGGCATCGGCCTTGGCAGACGACGTTGCAGGCATTTCATCGTCGCGGCCATGACTAGTGGCAGCAGCTTCAGCACGAGGTGGAAGTGGATCTTGATCTTTCCCTAATTTTGGAACCTCAACATTTTTGTTCTCCATATTTTAATAGACACAACTAAAAGGCACCTCAGGTAAACAATGGAGATGGATGGATACTAGTATACTTATGGATGGACTGCCGAGTGCTGACACAGAGGTAGCTACAGCCGTGGACTAACGTACTGTGTCTGCTGCTAATATAGACTGGATGATAATGATATGAAATCAATATATATATGTATGTATATATAATATCACTAGTACTGCAGCCGGACAGGTAGATAATATATTTATTAGGTAATGATGACTGATGACGGACCTGCTGGACACTGTCAGCTCAGCAGCACCGCAGACTGCTACAGTAAGCTACTATACTATAGTAGTATGTACAAAGAAGAAAGAAAAAAAAAACCACGGGTAGGTGGTATACAATTATGGATGGACTGCCGAGTGCCGACACAGAGGTAGCTACAGCCGTGGACTACCGTACTGTGTCTGCTGCTAATATAGACTGGATGATAATGATATGAAATCAATATATATATGTATGTATATATAATATCACTAGTACTGCAGCCGGACAGGTAGATAATATATTTATTAGGTAATGATGACTGATGACGGACCTGCTGGACACTGTCAGCTCAGCAGCACCGCAGACTGCTACAGTAAGCTACTATACTATAGTAGTATGTACAAAGAAGAAAGAAAAAAAAAACCACGGGTAGGTGGTATACAATTATGGATGGACTGCCGAGTGCCGACACAGAGGTAGCTACAGCCGTGGACTACCGTACTGTGTCTGCTGCTAATATAGACTGGATGATAATGATATGAAATCAATATATATATGTATGTATATATAATATCACTAGTACTGCAGCCGGACAGGTAGATAATATATTTATTAGGTAATGATGACTGATGACGGACCTGCTGGACACTGTCAGCTCAGCAGCACCGCAGACTGCTACAGTAAGCTACTATACTATAGTAGTATGTACAAAGAAGAAAGAAAAAAAAAAACCACGGGTAGGTGGTATACAATTATGGATGGACTGCTGAGTGCCGACACAGAGGTAGCTACAGCCGTGGACTACCGTACTGTGTCTGCTGCTAATATAGACTGGATGATAATGATATGAAATCAATATATATATGTATGTATATATAATATCACTAGTACTGCAGCCGGACAGGTAGATAATATATTTATTAGGTAATGATGACTGATGACGGACCTGCTGGACACTGTCAGCTCAGCAGCACCGCAGACTGCTACAGTAAGCTACTATACTATAGTAGTATGTACAAAGAAGAAAGAAAGAAAAAAAACCACGGGTAGGTGGTATACAATTATGGATGGACTGCCGAGTGCCGACACAGAGGTAGCTACAGCCGTGGACTACCGTACTGTGTCTGCTGCTAATATAGACTGGATGATAATGATATGAAATCAATATTTATATGTATGTATATATAATATCACTAGTACTGCAGCCGGACAGGTAGATAATATATTTATTAGGTAATGATGACTGATGACGGACCTGCTGGACACTGTCAGCTCAGCAGCACCGCAGACTGCTACAGTAAGCTACTATACTATAGTAGTATGTACAAAGAAGAAAGAAAAAAAAAACCACGGGTAGGTGGTATACAATTATGGATGGACTGCCGAGTGCCGACACAGAGGTAGCTACAGCCGTGGACTACCGTACTGTGTCTGCTGCTAATATAGACTGGATGATAATGATATGAAATCAATATATATATGTATGTATATATAATATCACTAGTACTGCAGCCGGACAGGTAGATAATATATTTATTAGGTAATGATGACTGATGACGGACCTGCTGGACACTGTCAGCTCAGCAGCACCGCAGACTGCTACAGTAAGCTACTATACTATAGTAGTATGTACAAAGAAGAAAGAAAAAGAAAAAACCACGGGTAGGTGGTATACAATTATGGATGGACTGCCGAGTGCCGACACAGAGGTAGCTACAGCCGTGGACTACCGTACTGTGTCTGCTGCTAATATAGACTGGATGATAATGATATGAAATCAATATATATATGTATGTATATATAATATCACTAGTACTGCAGCCGGACAGGTAGATAATATATTTATTAGGTAATGATGACTGATGACGGACCTGCTGGACACTGTCAGCTCAGCAGCACCGCAGACTGCTACAGTAAGCTACTATACTATAGTAGTATGTACAAAGAAGAAAGAAAAAAAAAAAACACGGGTAGGTGGTATACAATTATGGATGGACTGCCGAGTGCCGACACAGAGGTAGCTACAGCCGTGGACTACCATACTGTGTCTGCTGCTAATATAGACTGGATGATAATGATATGAAATCAATATATATATGTATGTATATATAATATCACTAGTACTGCAGCCGGACAGGTAGATAATATATTTATTAGGTAATGATGACTGATGACGGACCTGCTGGACACTGTCAGCTCAGCAGCACCGCAGACTGCTACAGTAAGCTACTATACTATAGTAGTATGTACAAAGAAGAAAGAAAAAAAAAAACCACGGGTAGGTGGTATACAATTATGGATGGACTGCCGAGTGCCGACACAGAGGTAGCTACAGCTGTGGACTACCGTACTGTGTCTGCTGCTAATATAGACTGGATGATAATGATATGAAATCAATATATATATATGTATGTATATATAATATCACTAGTACTGCAGCCGGACACGTAGATAATATATTTATTAGGTAATGATGACTGATGACGGACCTGCTGGACACTGTCAGCTCAGCAGCACCGCAGACTGCTACAGTAAGCTACTATACTATAGTAGTATGTACAAAGAAGAAAGAAAAAAAAAAACCACGGGTAGGTGGTATACAATTATGGATGGACTGCCGAGTGCCGACACAGAGGTAGCTACAGCCGTGGACTACCGTACTGTGTCTGCTGCTAATATAGACTGGATGATAATGATATGAAATCAATATATATATGTATGTATATATAATATCACTAGTACTGCAGCCGGACAGGTAGATAATATATTTATTAGGTAATGATGACTGATGACGGACCTGCTGGACACTGTCAGCTCAGCAGCACCGCAGACTGCTACAGTAAGCTACTATACTATAGTAGTATGTACAAAGAAGAAAGAAAAAAAAAAACCACGGGTAGGTGGTATACAATTATGGATGGACTGCCGAGTGCCGACACAGAGGTAGCTACAGCCGTGGACTACCGTACTGTGTCTGCTGCTAATATAGACTGGATGATAATGATATGAAATCAATATATATATGTATGTATATATAATATCACTAGTACTGCAGCCGGACAGGTAGATAATATATTTATTAGGTAATGATGACTGATGACGGACCTGCTGGACACTGTCAGCTCAGCAGCACCGCAGACTGCTACAGTAAGCTACTATACTATAGTAGTATGTACAAAGAAGAAAGAAAAAAAAACCACGGGTAGGTGGTATACAATTATGGATGGACTGCCGAGTGCCGACACAGAGGTAGCTACAGCCGTGGACTACCGTACTGTGTCTGCTGCTAATATAGACTGGATGATAATGATATGAAATCAATATATATATGTATGTATATATAATATCACTAGTACTGCAGCCGGACAGGTAGATAATATATTTATTAGGTAATGATGACTGATGACGGACCTGCTGGACACTGTCAGATCAGCAGCACCGCAGACTGCTACAGTAAGC
Source organism: Pseudophryne corroboree (assembly GCF_028390025.1). Classification (NCBI taxonomy): domain Eukaryota; kingdom Metazoa; phylum Chordata; class Amphibia; order Anura; family Myobatrachidae; genus Pseudophryne; species Pseudophryne corroboree. The sequence goes on along the minus strand of NC_086444.1, from coordinate 178,695,781 downwards.
TACTATACTATAGTAGTATGTACAAAGAAGAAAGAAAAAAAAAAACCACGGGTAGGTGGTATACAATTATGGATGGACTGCCGAGTGCCGACACAGAGGTAGCTACAGCCGTGGACTACCGTACTGTGTCTGCTGCTAATATAGACTGGATGATAATGATATGAAATCAATATATATATGTTTGTATATATAATATCACTAGTACTGCAGCCGGACAGGTAGATAATATATTTATTAGGTAATGATGACTGATGACGGACCTGCTGGACACTGTCAGCTCAGCAGCACCGCAGACTGCTACTGTAAGCTACTATACTATAGTAGTATGTACAAAGAAGAAAGAAAAAAAAAAAACACGGGTAGGTGGTATACAATTATGGATGGACTGCCGAGTGCCGACACAGAGGTAGTTACAGCCGTGGACTAACGTACTGTGTCTGCTGCTAATATAGACTGGATGATAATGATATGAAATCAATATATATATATGTATGTATATATAATATCACTAGTACTGCAGCCGGACAGGTAGATAATATATTTATTAGGTAATGATGACTGATGACGGACCTGCTGGACACTGTCAGCTCAGCAGCACCGCAGACTGCTACAGTAAGCTACTATACTATAGTAGTATGTACAAAGAAGAAAGAAAAAAAAAAACCACGGGTAGGTGGTATACAATTATGGATGGACTGCCGAGTGCCGACACAGAGGTAGCTACAGCCGTGGACTACCGTACTGTGTCTGCTGCTAATGTAGACTGGATGATAATGATATGAAATCAATATATATATGTATGTATATATAATATCACTAGTACTGCAGCCGGACAGGTAGATAATATATTTATTAGGTAATGATGACTGATGACGGACCTGCTGGACACTGTCAGCTCAGCAGCACCGCAGACTGCTACAGTAAGCTACTATACTATAGTAGTATGTACAAAGAAGAAAGAAAAAAAAAACCACGGGTAGGTGGTATACAATTATGGATGGACTGCCGAGTGCCGACACAGAGGTAGCTACAGCCGTGGACTAACGTACTGTGTCTGCTGCTAATATAGAGTCTAGACTGGATGATAAATTATTGATAATGAGATGAAATCAATATAATATCACTAGTACTGCAGCCGGACAGGTACTATATATATTTATTATGTAATGACTGATGACGGACCTGCTGGACACTGTCAGGTCAGCAGCACCGCAGACTGCTACAGTAAGCTACTATAGTAGTATGTATAAAGAAGAATGAAAAAAAAAAAAAAACACGGGTAGGTGGTATACAATATTATATATATATATATATATATTATATACAATTATATATATATATATATATATATATATATTAAACTGGTGGTGATTGTTTATTAAACTGGTGGTCAGGTCACTCACGTTGCAACTTGCAACTAGTACTCCGAGTCCAAAGCAGACAATCACAAAATATGTTATACTGGTGGTCAGTGTGGTCACAACAATGGCAGTGTGGCACTGACTCTGGCAGCAAAAGTGTGCACTGTACGTTATATGTACTCCTGAGTCCTGCTCTCAGACTCTAACTGCTCCCCACTGTCAGTGTCTCCCCCACAAGTCAGATAATACAATACACTTACAGTCACACTATCTAATCTATATCACTTCAGCAAGTAGTATAGTAGTATAGTAGTACTCCTCCTAATAATGCTCCCCAAAATTACTACTACTGTGTCTCTCTCGTCTCTACTGTGTCTCTCTCTTCTCTAAACGGAGAGGACGCCAGCCACGTCCTCTCCCTATGACTCTCAATGCACGTGTGAAAATGGCGGCGACGCGCGGCTCCTTATATAGAATCCGAGTCTCGCGATAGAATCCGAGCCTCGCGAGAATCCGACAGCGGGGTGATGACGTTCGGGCGCGCTCGGGTTAACCGAGCAAGGCGGGAAGATCCGAGTCGCTCGGACCCGTGAAAAAAAACATGAAGTTCGGGCGGGTTCGGATTCAGAGGAACCGAACCCGCTCATCTCTAGCTGTCACTATCAAAATGTTTCACATATATTCTTTAGACAGTTTCCAACTTTACCTATCACAGCTGTGGCTCTCCTCCTAATGTGCACTTCAAGCCTGTAGTGCTGTAAATGCATCTTGTGTAGATGTGTTCTTGGATTCCAATGGAGGCAGCCAGTAATGACAGGGCGCATATTCCTTTTATCATCAGCTGCCTACTGGCCATCTGCTCCTCCGCCTGCCAATACATCCTAAAAATCCAGCATTGTCACGGAGGGGAGGTGGTAGCTATTGCATCCAGCAGGGCATATTTCTGTTCATATTTCATCCTCAGCTGCCTACTGGACTATACCAGGTTACCTGCATTCACATACTGACACGCTGACCGCGGCCCGCTCACACAACAGTGCTTCGCTGCACTCATGATCGGCAGCACCAACACTTTACACTATCCGGCTACCTGCAATTGCATATTGTCACACTGACAACGGTCAACACATTTAACAGTGCTCCACTGAACTTACAATCGGCGGCACTAAAATCCACACGGGATTATAACAACAACCACAAGTCCCTTACAGTGTTGTTGTGTTGTGCTGCATCAGACCAGTGGTAGTATCCTGTCCATCAGTCATTCCAGTGACGAGGCAGTCACAGTGGTATACGCTGCTGCTATATGTCCACTGCTACAGTATTATAATAATTATAACAACCACAAGTCTCTTACAGTGTTGTTGTGTTGTGTTGCATCAGACCAGTGGTAGTGTCCTGTCCATCAGAAAAATTAAAAGAGTTAAGCTGGAAAGAGCACAGAAAAGAACTGTGCGTTCTGAGATGGTATCACAAATCCCCAAGGAGAGTCCAAGTGTGTCGGCGGTTGCAATGCCTGACCTTCCCAACACTGGACGGGAAGAGGTGGCTCCTTCCACCATTTGCATGCCCCCTGCAAGTGCTGTAAGGAGCACCCACAGTCCAGTTCCTGGTATTGAAATTGAAGATGTCACTGCTGAAGTACACCAGGATGAGGATATGGGTGTTGCTGGCGCTGAGGAGGAAGTTGACAATCAGGATTCTGATGGTGATGTGGTTTGTTTAAGTCAGGCACTGGGGGAGACACCTGTTGTCCATGGGATGAAGAAGCCCATTGTGATGCCTGGGCAAACTACCAAAAAAGCCACCTCTTCGGTGTGGAATAATTTGTCCATAAATCCAGACATCAGGTGTCAAGCCATCTGTTGCCTCTGTCAATCTGTAATAAGTAGGGGTAAGGATGTTAACCACCTAGGAACATCCTCCTTCATACCGCACCTGCTGCGCATTCATCAGAAGTCAGTGTCAAGTTGTGAAACTTTGGGTAAGAGCGTAAGCAGTCCACTGACACCTAAATCCCTTCTTCCTCCTGTATCCAAGCTCCTGCAAGCCACACCACCAACTCCCTCAACGTCAACTTCCTCAGTCAGGAACGTCAGTAGTCCTGCAGGCCATGTCACTGAAAAGACCGAGGAGTCCTCTCCTAACCGGGATTCCTCCGGAGGATCCTTGAGTGGTACGCCTGCTGTTGCTGCCGCTGCTGTTGTTGCTGCTGGGAGTCGATCGTCATCCCAGAGGGGAAGTCGGAAGACCACTTGTACTACTTCCAGTAAGCAATTGACTGTCCAACAGTCCTTTGTGAGGAAGATGAAATATGACAGCAGTCATCCTTTTGCAAAGCGGATTACTGAGGCCTTGACAGCTATGTTGGTGTTAGACGTGCGTCCGGTATCCGCCATTAATTCAGTGGGACTTAGAGAATTGTTTGAGGTACTGTGACCCCGGTATCAGATCCCATCTAAGTTCCACTTCTCTAGGCAGGCGATACCGAGAATGTACACAGACATCAAAAAAAGAGTCACTAGTGTCCTACAAAATGCGGTTGTATCCAGTGTCCACTTAACCACGGATATGTGGACAAGTGGAACAGGGCAGACTAAGGACTATATGACTGTAACAGCCCACTGGGTAGATGTATGGCCTCCCGCCGCAACAACAGCAGTGGCACCAGTAGCAGCATCTCGCAAACGCCAACTCGTTCCTAGGCAGGCTACGCTATGTATCACCACTTTCCGTAAGAGGCCCACAGCTGACAACCTGTTACGGAAACTGAGGAACATCATTGCAGAATGGCTTACCCCAATTGGACTCTACTGGGGATTTGTGATATCGGATAACGCCACCAATAGTGTGCGTGCATTACATCTGGGCACATTCCAACACGTCCCATGTTTTGCACATACAATTAATTTGGTGGTGCAGATTTTTTTTTTTTAAATGACATGGCTGAGCAGGAGATGCTGTCGGTGGCCCGAAAAATTGTGGGCCACTTTCGGCATTCAACCACCGCGTGCCGAACACTGGAACGACAGCAAACACGCCTGAACCTGCCCTGCCATCAACTGAAGCAAGAGGTGGTAACGAGGTTAAATTCAACACTCTGTATGCTTCAGAGGATGGAGGAGCAGCAAAAGGCCATTCAAGCCTATACATCCACCTACGATGTAGGCAAAGGAGGGATAATGCACCGGACTCAAGCGCAGTGGAGAATGATTTCCGTCTTGTGCAAGGTTCTCCAACCCTTTGAACTTGCCACACGTGAAATCAGTTCAGACACTGCCAGCTTGAGTCAGGTCATTCCCCTCATCAGGCTTTTGCAGAAGCATCTGGAGAAATTGATGGAGGAGCTAAGACGGAGCGATTCCGCAAAGTATGTGGGACTTGTGGATGGAGCCCTTCATTCGCTTTGCCAAGATTCAGGGGTGGTCAATCTGTTGAAATCAGAGCACTACATTTTGGCCACCATGCTCATTCCTAGGTTTAAAGCCTACGTTGTATCTCTCAAGTCTGCAGAGATGCAAAGACCTGCTGGTGAGTAAATTGTCAACTCAAGCGGAACTTGACCCGTCAGCAGCTCATCCTTCAATTTCTCCCGCCACTGGAGCTGTAAGGAAAAAGATAAGATTTCCTTGCCCACCCGCTGGCGGTGATGCAGGGCAGTCAGGAGCGAAAGCTGACATTTGGTCCGGACTGAAGGACCTGCCAACGATTACTGGCATATCTACTGTCACTGCATATGATTCTGTCACCATTGAAAGAATGGTGGAGGATTATATGAGTGACAGCATTCAAGTAGGCATGTCAGACAGTCCGTACGTATACTGGCAGGAAAAAGAGGCAATTTGGATGCCCTTGCACAAACTGGCTTTATTTTACCTAAGTTGCCGCCCTCCGGTGTGTACTCTGAAAGAGTGTTTAGTGCAGCCGGTAACCTTGTCAGCGATCGGCGTAGGAGGTTACTTCTAGAAAATGTGGAGAAGATGATGTTCATCAAAATGAATTATCAATTCCTCCAGGAAGACCTTTACCAGCAATTGCCTTCAGAAAGTACACAGGGACCTGTGATGGTGGATTCCAGTGGGGACGAAGTAATACTCTGTGAGGACGATGTACAAACTGAAAGGGGTGAGCAATCGGAGGATGAGGATGAAGTCGACATCTTGCATCTATAGAGCCAGTTTGCGCATGGAGAGATTGATTGCTTCTTTTTTGGTGGGGGCCCAAACAAACCAGTCATTTCAGCCACAGTTATGTGGCAGACCCTGTCGCTGAAGTGATGGGTTTGTTAAAGTGTGCATGTCCTGTTTATACAACATAAGGGTGGGTGGGAGGGCCCAAGGACAATTCCATCTTGCACCTCTTTTTCTTCTTTGCATCATGTGCTGTTTGGGGACTAGTTTTTTTAAGTGCCATCCTGTCTGTAACTGCAGTGCCACTCCTAGATGGGCCAGGTGTTTGTGCCGCACACTTGTGTCACTTAGCTTGGCCATCCAGCTACCTCTTTGCACCTCTATTTCTTCTTTGCATCATGTGCTGTTTGGGGCCTATTTTTTTTAAATCTGCCATCCTGTCTGCCACTGCAGTGCCACTCCTAGATGGGCCAGGTGTTTGTGCCGCACACTTGTGTCGCTTAGCTTGGCCATCCAGCTACCTAATTGCACCTCTTTTTCTTCTTTGCATCATGTGCTGTTTGGGGCCTATTTTCTAAATCTGCCATCCTGTCTGCCACTGCATTGCCACTCCTAGATGGGCCAGGTGTTTGTGCCGCACACTTGTGTCGCTTAACTTGGCCATCCAGCTACCTAATTGCACCTCTTTTTCTTCTTTGTATCATGTGCTGTTTGGGGACTAGTTTTTAAATAGTGCCATCTTGTCTGCAACTGCAGTGCACTCCTAGATGGGCCAGGTGTTTGTGCCGCACACTTGTGTTTCTTAGCTTAGTCATACAGCCACCTCGGTGCAACTTTTAGGCCTAAAAACAATATTGTGAGGTGTGAGGTGTTCAGAATAGACTGGAAATGAGTGGAAATGAATGTTATTGAGGTTAATAATAACGTAGGAGCAAAATGACCCCCAAATTCTATGATTTTAGTAGTGATGTGCACCGAAAATTTTTCGGGTTTTGTGTTTTGGTTTTGGATTCGGTTCTGCGGCCGTGTTTTGGATTCGGATGCATTTTGGCAAAACCTCCCTGAAAATTTTTTGTCGGATTCGGGTGTGTTTTGAATTCGGCTGTTTTTTTTTACAAAAAACCCTCAAGAACAGCTTAAATCTTAGAATTTGAGGGTCATTTTGATCCTATAGTATTATTAACCTCAATAACCATAATTTCCACTCATTTCCAGTCTATTCTGAACACCTCACACCTCACAATATTATTTTTAGTCCTAAAATTTGCACCGAGGTCGCTGGATGACTAAGCTAAGCGACCCAAGTGGAGTGGCCGACACGAACAACTGGCCCATCTAAGAGTGGCACTGCAGTGTCAGACAGGATGGCACTTCAAAAAATAGTCCCCAAACAGCACATGATGCAAAGAAAAAAAGAGGTGCACCAAGGTCGCTGGATGGCTAAGCTAAGTGACCCAAGTGGTCGACACAAACACCTGGCCCATCTAGGAGTGGCACTGCAGTGGCAGACAGGATGGCACTTCAAAAAATAGTCCCCAAACAGCACATGTTGCAAAGAAAAAAAGAGGTGCACCAAGGTCACTGGATGGCTAAGCTAAGCGACCCAAGTGGCCGACATAAACACCTGGCCCATCTAGGAGTGGCACTGCAGTGGCAGACAGGATGGCACTTCAAAAAATAGCCCCCAAACAGCACATGATGCAAAGAAAAAAAGAGGTGCACCAAGGTCACTGGATGGCTAAGCTAAGCGACCCAAGTGGCCGACACAAACACCTGGCCCATCTAGGAGAGGCACTGCAGTGTCAGACAGGATGGCACTTCAAAAAATAGTCCCCAAACAGCACATGATGCAAAGAAAAAAAGAGGTGCACCAAGGTCGCTGGATGGCTAAGCTAAGCGACCCAAGTGGCCGACACAAACACCTGGCCCATCTAGGAGAGGCACTGCAGTGTCAGACAGGATGGCACTTCAAAAAATAGTCCCCAAACAGCACATGATGCAAAGAAAAAAAGAGGTGCACCAAGGTTGGTGGATGGCTAAGCTAAGCGACCCAAGTGGCCAACACAAACACCTGGCCCATCTAGGAGTGGCACTGCAGTGTCAGATAGGATGGCACTTCAAAAAATAGTCCCCAAACAGCACATGATGTAAAGAAAAAAAGAGGTGCACCAAGGTCGCTGGATGGCTAAGCTAAGCGACCCAAGTGGCCAACACAAACACCTGGCCCATCTAGGAGTGGCACTGCAGTGTCAGACAGGATGGCACTTCAAAAAATAGTCCCCAAACAGCACATGATGCAAAGAAAAATGAAAGATAAAAGAGGTGCAAGATGGAATTGTCCTTGTGCCCTCCCACCCACCCTTATGTTGTATAAACAGGACATGCACACTTTAACAAACCGATCATTTCAGCGACAGGGTCTGCCACACGACTGTGACTGAAATGACTGGTTGGTTTGGGCCCCCACCAAAAAAGAAGCAATCAATCTCTCCTTGCACAAACTGGCTCTGCAGAGGCAAGATGTCCACCTCCTCCTCATCGTCTGATTCCTCACCCCTTTCTCTGTGTACATCCCCCTCCTCACAGATTATTAATTTGTCCCCACTGGAATCCACCATCTCAGGTCCCTGTGTACTTTCTGGAGGCAATTGCTGGTGAATGTCTCCACGGAGGAATTGATTATAATTCATTTTGATGATCATCATCTTCTCCACATTTTCTGGAAGTAACCTCGTACGTCGATTGCTGACAAAGTGAGCGGCTGCACTAAACACTCTTTCAGAGTACACACTGGAGGGGGGGGCAACTTAGGTAAAATAAAGCCAGTTTGTGCAAGGGCCTCCAAATTGCCTCTTTTTCCTGCCAGTATACGTACGGACTGTCTGACGTGCCTACTTGGATGCGGTCACTCATATAATCCTCCACCATTCTTTCAATGGTGACAGAATCATATGAAGTGACAGTAGACGACATGTCAGTAATCGTTGGCAGGTCCTTCAGTCCAGACCAGATGTCAGCACTCGCTCCAGACTGCCCTGCATCACCGCCAGCGGGTGGGCTCGTAATTCTTAGCCTTTTCCTCGCACCCCCAGTTGCGGGAGAATGTAAAGGAGGAGCTGTTGACGGGTCACGTCCCGCTTGACTTGACAAGTGTCTCACCAGCAGGTCTTTGCACCTCTGCAGACTTGTGTCTGCCGGAAAGAGAGATACAACGTAGGCTTTAAACCTAGGATCGAGCACGGTGGCCAAAATGTAGTGCTCTGATTTCAACAGATTGACCACCCGTAAATCCTGGTTAAGCGAATTAAGGGCTCCATCCACAAGTCCCACATGCATAGCGGAATCGCTCAGTTTTAGCTCCTCCTTCAATCTCTCCAGCTTCTTCTGCAAAAGCCTGATGAGGGGAATGACCTGACTCAGGCTGGCAGTGTCTGAATTGACTTCACGTGTGGCAAGTTCAAAGGGTTGCAGAACCTTGCACAACGTTGAAATCATTCTCCACTGCGCTTGAGTCTGGTGCATTCCCCCTCCTTTGCCTATATCGTAGGTAGCTGTATAGGCTTGAATGGCCTTTTGCTGCTCCTCCATCCTCTGAAGCATATAGAGGGTTGAATTCCACCTCGTTACCACCTCTTGCTTCAGCTGATGGCAGGGCAGGTTCAGGAGTGTTTGCTGGTGATCCAGTCTTCGGCACGCGGTGGCTGAATGCCGAAAGTGGCCCGCAATTCTTCGGGCCACCGACAGCATCTCTTGCACGCCCCTGTAATTTTTTTAATAATTCTGCACCACCAAATTCAATGTATGTGCAAAACATGGGACGTGCTGGAATTTGCCCACATGTAATGCACGCACAATATTGGTGGCGTTGTCCGATATCACAAATCCCCAGGAGAGTCCAATTGGGGTAAGCCATTCTGCGATGATGTTCCTCAGTTTCTGTAAGAGGTTGTCAGCTGTGTACCTCTTATGGAAAGCGGTGATACAAAGCGTAGCCTGCCTAGGAACGAGTTGGCGTTTGCGATATGCTGCTACTGGAGCCGCCGCTGCTGTTCTTGCTGCGGGAGGCAATACATCTACCCAGTGGGCTGTCACAGTCATATAGTCCTTAGTCTGCCCTGCTCCACTTGTCCACATGTCCATGGTTAAGTGGACATTGGGTACAACTGCATTTTTTAGGACACTGGTGACTCTTTTCTGACGTCTGTGTACATTCTCGGTATCGCCTGCCTAGAGAAATGGAACCTAGATGGTATTTGGTACCGGGGACACAGTACTCCAGGCAATTCTCTAGTTTCCTGTGAATTAACGGTGGATACCGGAAACACGTTTAACACCACCCAGGCTGCCAAGGCCTGAGTTATCCGCTTTGCAGCAGGATGACTGCTGTGATATTTCATCTTCCTCGCAAAGGACTGTTGGACAGTCAATTGCTTACTGGAAGTAGTACAAGTGGTCTTCCGACTTCCCCTCTGGGATGACGATCGACTCCCAGCAGCAACAACAGCAGCGCCAGCAGCAGTAGGCGTTACACTCAAGGATGCATCGGAGGAATCCCAGGCAGGAGAGGACTCGTCAGACTTGACAGTGACATGGCCTGCAGCTGCTAACTGCCATTTTTCAAACACAGCCTCTGACATGGCAGGTAGGACCTGATTGGCTGGTACTTTTTCACTCTCCATTTTATCACTTTCAAAGCGATGATGCATCTAGCCCTGTATGTAGGGAGCAATGTAATTTATGTGGGGAGCAAAATGATTTATGTGGGGTGCAATGTGATTGTTTTTTCCATAGGGAATAATGTCATTGTGTTTTCTGTGGAGGCCAATGTGTGTGTGGGGGGCTTTTTTTACTGGGGGCCAATGTGTCTGGTTTTTTTCCCCGTAAGGGACTGATGGTGTGCCTCGACAATTTAAAAATATTGTTCGGTGTGCTGCGAGTTAAAAAAGGTTGAAAAATCACTGTTTTAGAGGCCGAGTGACATAGGTGGAGATGATTATCATAGCAGCAAGGTTGGTGTAATGGTAGACATTACTGCCTCATAGCACTGAAGTCTTCAATTCAGTTCCCACCATGGCCCTAACTGTGTAGAGTTTGTATGATCTCCCCATGTTTGCATGAGTTTCCTCCGAGTTCTCCGGCTTTCTCTCACAATCTAAGATGATACTGGTAGGTTAATTGGCTCCCGAGAAATATTAATCCGTGTGTGTGTACTTGTGGTAGGGAATATAGATTCATGCAGGTGCACACTAAGGATACTGATAGTCAAACAATTATGATAGGCGATGCGATAAGCACAGAGTATAAATAAGCATATTAGCACATGGTAGCCAGTCGCGGCAGGGGTTGGTAATACCCGGTGCGGCCAAGAGCTCCCATATTTTGGATCCATGATATATAATGTAATAAAGAGGAACAGTCAGAACAATACTTCAGGAATAATTTGTCAAGTTTGGTTCACAAAAGTGTAAAACTCAAGATGAACATTCAATGGGCCTAACTCAGACCTGATCGCCAGCAAGCAATTTTTGCACTGCTGCGATCAGATAGTCGCCGCCTACAGGGGGAGGGTATTTTTGCTGTGCAAGTGTGTGAATGCATGTGTAGCAGAGCTGTACAAACAGATTTTGTGCAGTCTCTGCGCAGCCCAGGATTTACTCAGCTGTTGCAATCACATCAGCCTGTCCGGGACCAGAATTGACGTCAGACACCCTCCCTGCAAACGCATGGACACGCCTGTGTTTTTCCAGACACTCCCTGAAAACAGCCCGTTGACATCCACAAACGCCTACTTCCTGTCAGTCTCCTAGCAATCGCCCGTGCGAACGGATCAGTCGCACAAACCCATCATTAAGCGGCGTTCCGCTTTCTACCCGTGTGACGCGCCTGCGCATTGCGGTGCATACACATGTGCAGTTTGGACCTGATCGCCCGCTGTGCGTAAGCGCACCGCAGCAATCAGGTCTGAAGTACCCCCAATAACAGAGAGATAGATAGATAAAGATAGATAAAGTGACAGATATATCTCATGTTAGTATGTCAGAAATACTGCTTTCAGATCGCAATGCCGGGTCCCACCCAGGAATTGGAAATGGGTTCTTCCTAGTGATGAGCGGGTTCGGTTCCTCGGAATCCGAACCCCACTGAACTTCACCCATTTTACACGGGTCCGAGGCAGACTCGGATTCTCCCGTATGGCTCGGTTAACCCAAGCGTGCCCAAACGTCATCATCCCGCTGTCGGATTCTCGCGAGATTCGAATTCTATATAAGGAGCCGCGCGTCGCCGCCATTTTTCACTCGTGCATTGGAAATGATAGTGAGAGGACGTGGCTGGCGTCCTCTCACTTTGTTTCAGGGGGCTGCAAATATCTTTATTCTGGGGACCAGCAGTATTATAGGAGGAGTACAGTGCAGAGTTTTGCTGACCAGTGACCACCAGTATTATACGTTCTCTGCCTGAAAAACGCTCCATATCTGTGCTCAGTGTGCTGCATATATCTGTGCTCACACTGCTTTATTGTGGGGACTGGGGACCAGCAGTATTATATAGGAGGAGTACAGTGCAGAGTTTTGCTGACCAGTGACCACCAGTATTATACGTTCTCTGCCTGGAAAACGCTCCATATCTGTGCTCAGTGTGCTGCATATATCTGTGCTCACACTGCTTTATTGTGGGGACTGGGGACCACCAGTATTATATAGGAGGAGCAGAGGTGTATCTAGGGGACCAGACGCCCCTGGCAAAGTAAGGGACTGGCGCCCCCCCCCCCCCCCTCATATTTGAAATAGGGAAGGTGCATGGGCAAAAAAGGTGCGTGATCTTGTGGGAAAGGGGCATGACCACACAATAGTACTGCCAATTCCATTACATTACACAGTAGTACCCCTTATACACATTATGTCCCACCATAGTGCCCCTTACACATTATGCCCACACAGTAATCCTTGTCACGCTGTGGAGAAATCAGCAGTGCCTAGCCAAGGAGGGGCGCTGCCCAGCGATGTTTCTTGCAGTCAGGGGGTATAATCAAATATTAATGGCAGTGAAAAGTTATCTCTGCGCACTACCTAGTAGTGGTGATGTAGTGATATATTAAGAATAGCATTCTAGTAGTTTATTTTGAGTTTCTTCACTGTGGTGCCGAACACCGGTGCCAGCTCTTGGCTGCTGTGCAAACCACCAGCCCAGGCACTGCCACTACTAAGTGATTACACTCCCTGGCCAAGGGTGACACCACTAGGCAGCCCTCCTCAGCCAGTGCACCTGGTGAGTGCCATCCTGGTCAATGGGTAGATAACCTCCTGTCTCCAGCACATAGCTGTAGTCCCCATCCTGCTCCCAGCACATAGACGTAGTCTCCATCCTGCTCCCAGCACATAGACGTAGTCGCCCTCCTCCTCCCAGTATATAGCCGTAATCTCCATTCCCCTCCAGCACATAGCCATAGCCCCAATCTCCCTCCCAGCACATAGCCATGGTCTTCCCCCCTCCCTGCACATAGCCATGGTCTCCCCCCTCCCTGCATATAGTCTTCTCCCATCCCAGCACAGAGTCTCTCCCCTCCCTGCATATAGTCCTTTCCCCTCCCAGTACATAGTCTCCCCTCTCCCTGCATATAGTCCTTTCCCCTCCCTGCATATAGTCCTCTTCCTCACAGCACATATCAATTAATATGTTGCAGTACCTAGTGTGATGAGCTGGGCATCGCCTGGGCTGGAGGATAGCACATTAGGCAGGAACACCAGACTTCAACACCGCACCACACTTCGTGAAGAAAGTGAAAGTAAACTACAGCTCCCAGCAACCCTTCCTGCCAGGAGCTCCCGACAGCAAGGGCTGCTAAGAACTGTAGTTTACTTTCACGGTCTTCACTAGTGCATTGCGGTGCCGAACACTGACGCCTGTTCCTGCCTACTGTGAGATCCTCCAGCCCAGGCGATGCCACTACTAAGTGATTCCACTCATTGGTCGAGGGTGGCAAATGCGGGCGGCGCCCCCTACTTGGCTGGCGCCCCTGGCGAGTGCCATCCTGGCCAATGGGTAGATACACCCCTGAGGAGTAGTACAGTGCAGAGTTTTGCTGTCCAGTGACCACCAGTATTATACGTTCTCTGCCTGAAAAACGCTCCATATCTGTGCTCAGTGTGCTGCATATATCTGTGCTCACACTGCTTTATTGTGGGGACTGGGGACCAGCAGTATTATATAGGAGGAGTACAGTGCAGAGTTTTGCTGACCAGTGACCACCAGTATTATACGTTCTCTGCCTGGAAAACGCTCCATATCTGTGCTCAGTGTGCTGCATATATCTGTGCTCACACTGCTTTATTGTGGGGACTGGGCACCAGCAGTATTATATAGGAGGAGTACAGTGCAGAGTTTTTCTGACCAGTGACCACCAGTATTATACGTTCTCTGCCTGAAAAACGCTCCATATCTGTGCTCAGTGTGCTGCATATATCTGTGCTCACACTGCTTTATTGTGGGGACTGGGGACCAGCAGTATTATATAGGAGGGGTACAGTGCAGAGTTTTGCTGACCAGTGACCACCAGTATTATACGTTCTCTGCCTGAAAAACGCTCGATATCTGTGCTGCATTGTAGTATATAGTAGGAGTACAGTGCATAATTTTGCTGACCACCAGTATATAATTTATAGGAGTACGGTACAGAAGGCCACTGCTCTACCTACCTCTGTGTCGTCAAGTATACTATCCATCCATACCTGTGGTGCATTTCAGTTTTGCACAGTTTGCTGACCACCAGTATATATAATATATAGCAGTACGGTACAGTAGGCCACTGCTCTACCTACCTCTGTGTCGTCAAGTATACTATCCATCCATACCTGTGGTGCATTTCAGTTTTGCACAGTTTGCTGACCACCAGTATATAATATATAGCAGTACGGTACAGTAGGCCACTGCTCTACCTACCTCTGTGTCGTCAAGTATACTATACATCCATACCTGTGGTGCATTTCAGTTTTGCACAGTTTGCTGACCACCAGTATATAATATATAGCAGTACGGTACAGTAGGCCACTGCTCTACCTACCTCTGTGTCGTCAAGTATACTATCCATCCATACCTGTGGTGCATTTCAGTTGTGCGCAGTATATATAGTAGTAGGCCATTGCTATTGATACTGGCATATAATTCCACACATTAAAAAATGGAGAACAAAAATGTGGAGGGTAAAATAGGGAAAGATCAAGATCCACTTCCACCTCATGCTGAAGCTGCTGCCACTAGTCATGGCCGAGAAGATGAAATGCCATCAACGCCGTCTGCCAAGGCCGATGCCCAATGTCATAGTAGAGAGCATGTAAAATCCAAAAAACAAAAGTTCAGTAAAATGACCCAAAAATCTAAATTAAAAGCGTCTGAGGAGAAGCGTAAACTTGCCAATATGCCATTTACGACACGGAGTGGCAAGGAACGGCTGAGGCCCTGGCCTATGTTCATGGCTAGTGGTTCAGATTCACATGAGGATGGAAGCACTCATCCTCTCACTAGAAAAATGAAAAGACTTAAGCAGGCAAAAGCACAGCAAAGAACTGTGCGTTCTTCTAAATCACAAATCCCCAAGGAGAGTCCAATTGTGTCGGCTGCGATGCCTGACCTTCCCAACACTGGACGGGAAGAGGTGGCGTCTTCCACCATTTGCACGCCCCCTGCAAGTGCTGGAAGGAGCACCCACAGTCCAGTTCCTGATAGTCAAATTGAAGATGTCACTGTTGAAGTACACCATGATGAGGATATGGGTGTTGCTGGCGCTGAGGGGGAAATTGACAAAGTGGATTCTGATGGTGAAGTGGTTTGTTTAAGTCAGGCACCCGGGGAGACACCTGTTGTCCGTGGGACGAATATGGCCATTGAGATGCCTGGTCAAATTACAAAAAAAAATCACCTCTTCGGTGTGGAATTATTTTAACAGAAATGCGGACAACAGGTGTCAAGCCGTGTGTTGCCTTTGTCAAGCTGTAATAAGTAGGGGTAAGGACGTTAACCACCTTGGAACATCCTCCCTTATACGTCACCTGCAGCGCATTCATCATAAGTCAGTGACAAGTTCAAAAACTTTGGATGACAGCGGAAGCAGTCCACTGACCACTAAATCCCTTCCTCTTGTAACCAAGGTCCTGCAAACCACACCACCAACTCCCTCAGTGTCAATTTCCTCCTTACACAGGAAAGCCAATAGTCCTGCAGGCCATGTCACTGGCAAGTCTGACGAGTTCTCTCCTACCTGGGATTCCTCCGATGCATCCTTGAGTGTAATGCCTACTGCTGCTGGCGCTGCTGATGTTGCTGCTGGGAGTCGATCGTCATCCCAGAGGGGAAGTCGGAAGACCACTTGTACTACTTCCAGTAAGCAATTGACTGTCCAACAGTCCTTTGCGAGGAAGATGAAATATCACAGCAGTCATCCTGCTACAAAGCGGATAACTCAGGCCTTGGCAGCCTGGGCGGTGAGAAACGTGTTTCCGTTATCCACCGTTAATTCACAGGCAACTAGAGACTTGATTGAGGTACTGTGTCCCCGGTACCAAATACCATCTAGGTTCCATTTCTCTAGGCAGGCGATACCGAAAATGTACACAGACCTCAGAAAAAGACTCACCAGTGTCCTAAAAAATGCAGTTGTACCCAATGTCCACTTAACCACGGACATGTGGACAAGTGGAGCAGGGCAGACTAAGGACTATATGACTGTGAGAGCCCACTGGGTAGATGTATTGCCTCCCGCAGCAAGAACAGCAGCGGCGGCACCAGTAGCAGCATCTCACAAATGCCAACTCGTTCCTAGGCAGGCTACGCTTTGTATCACCGCTTTCCAGAAGAGGCACATAGCTGACAACCTCTTACGGAAACTGAGGAACATCATTGCAGAATGGCTTAACCCAAATGGACTCTCCTGGGGATTTGTGACATCGGACAACGCCAGCAATATTGTGCGTGCATTACATCTGGGCAAATTCCAGCACGTCCCATGTTTTGCACATACCTTGAATTTGGTGGTGCAGAATTATTTAAAAAACGACAGGGGCGTGCAAGAGATGCTGTCGGTGGCCCGAAGAATTGCGGGCCACTTTCGGCATTCAGCCACCGCGTGCCGAAGACTGGATCACCAGCAAACAGTCCTGAACCTGCCCTGTCATCATCTGAAGCAAGAGGTGGTAACGAGGTGGAATTCAACCCTCTATATGCTTCAGAGGATGAAGGAGCAGCAAAAGGCCATTCAAGCCTATACATCTGCCTATGATATAGGCAAAGGAGGGGGAATGCACCTGACTCAAGAGCAGTGGAGAATGATTTCAACGTTGTGCAAGGTTCTGCAACCCTTTGAACTTGCCACACGTGAAGTCAGTTCAGACACTGCCAGCCTGAGTCAGGTCATTCCCCTCATCAGGCTTTTGCAGAAGAAGCTGGAGACATTGAAGGAGGAGCTAAAACAGAGCGATTCCGCTAGGCATGTGGGACTTGTGGATGGAGCCCTTAATTCGCTTAACCAGGATTCACGGGTGGTCAATCTGTTGAAATCAGAGCACTACATTTTGGCCACCGTGCTCGATCCTAGATTTAAAACCTACGTTGTATCTCTCTTTCCGGCAGACACAAGTCTGCAGAGGTTCAAAGACCTGCTGGTGAGAAAATATTCAAGTCAAGCGGAACGTGACCCGTCAACAGCTGCTCCTTCACATTCTCCCGCAACTGGGGGTGCAAGGAAAAGGCTAAGAATTCCGAGCCCACCCGCTGGCGGTGATGCAGGGCAGTCTGGAGCGAGTGCTAACATCTGGTCCGGAATGAAGGACCTGCCAACGATTACTGACATGTCGTCTACTGTCACTGCATATGATTCTCTCACCATTGAAAGAAAGGTGGAGGATTATATGAGTGACCGCATCCAAGTAGGCACGTCAGACAGTCCGTACGTATACTGGCAGGAAAAAGAGGCAATTTGGAGGCCCTTGCACAAACTGGCTTTATTTTACCTAAGTTGCCCCCCCTACAGTGTGTACTCCGAAAGAGTGTTTAGTGCAGCCGCTCACCTTGTCAGCAATCGGCGTACGAGGTTACTTCCAGAAAATGTGGAGAAGATATGTTCATCAAAATGAATTATAATCAATTCCTCTGTGGAGACATTCATCAGCAATTGCCTCCAGAAAGTACACATGGACCTGAGATGGTGGATTCCAGTGGGGACGAATTAATAATCTGTGAGGAGGGGGATGTACACAGTGAAAGGGGTGAGGAATCGGACGATGAGGAGGAGGTGGACATCTTGCCGCTGTAGAGCCAGTTTGTGCAAGGAGAGATTGATTGCTTCTTTTTTGGTGGGGGCCCAAACCAACCAGTCATTTCAGTCACAGTTGTGTGGCAGACCCTGTCGCTGAAATGATGGGTTCATGTCCTGTTTATACAACATAAGGGTGGGTGGGAGGGCCCAAGGACAATTCCATCTTGCACCTCTTTTTTCTTTCATTTTTCTTTGCATCATGTGCTGTTTGGGGACTATTTTTTTGAAGTGCCATCCTGCCTGACACTGCAGTGCCACTCCTAGATGGGCAAGGTGTTTGTGTCGGCCACTTGTGTCGCTTAGCTTAGCCATCCAGCGACCACAGTGCACCTCTTTTTTTCTTTGCATCATGTGCTGTTTGGGGACTATTTTTTAAATCGACCATCCTGTCTGACACTGCAGTGCCACTCCTAGATGGGCCAGGTGTTTGTGTCGGCCAATTGGGTCGCTTAGCTTAGTCATCCAACGACCTCGGTGCAAATTTTAGGACTAAAAATAATATTGTGAGGTATGAGGTGTTCAGAATAGACTGGAAATGAGTGGAAATTATGGTTATTGAGGTTAATAATACAATGGGATCAAAATGACCCCAAATTCTATGATTTAAGCTGCTTTTGAGGTTTTTTTGTAAAAAACACCCGAATCCAAAACACACCCGAATCCGACAAAACATTTTCAGGGAGGTTTTGCCAAAACGCGTCTGAATCCAAAACACGGCCGCGGAACCGAATCCAAAACCAAAACACAAAACCCTAAAAATGTCCGGTGCACATCACTAGTCCTTCCCAGGTGGTACCCGGCATTGGACTTTACAAACTGCCATCCTGGGTTGCCATCCAAGGGCGGGGACGGAGCCGACATCGAGGGCGGGTGTGGAGGCGGTGCTGCGAGATTACATCATCTCCACGCCGCCTCTCCCTATGCAGTGAACGGGTTCTGAGTCGCATAGACTCAGGTAACCCATTCACACTGCACCTGACCCGGTAATTACCAGGGAATAACTTTTCTTATAACCCAGGTTTAATTACCGGGTCAGGCGACCCAGGATTTCTGACGTGACCCTTCCACACCGCACAGCGACCCGTACCAGGTTATTTGTGCAGTGTGAAAGGGGTATTAGTGATAATAAAAGTGAATATTATGATTACCAACTTAGTGAAAAAAGTTATCACAAGTATACGAGCAAATAGAAAATCTAGATGGAAATTAATTATTGGTACCTAAAATCAAAAATAGAAAATTTGTGGCAGAAAATGAGTATAACAATACTGTGCTCTAGACATATTATATATATTATGTATAAGGACTTGACAATATGATTGGTTGTTTTTTTTTTGGTGTTTTTTTTTAGGACTGGGGTATTGAAACAGAAACCAGATATATATGTTTTAAGGAAAAATAAGAATTTTAAAAATTAATTTACTGTACTTATAGTCAATGAGGAACAATTAACTCAAAAATAATAAAATGAGATTGCTACTGCTGTAATAAAATAAATATGGGCATTTTATTTGCAGGTAATGTGCCTCCACATTGTTACACTGTTCAGCAGTGCACACTTCCACCTACTACAGTAGGCTCAACATCGCTACTTTACCTACAGTATGCACCTTTTTGGGTGCAAAGAAAAGCTAGGTATGCTGCCAGTTGCAATGAATGAAATGATTTACTGGAATGGACCATTATGGCCATCGCTGAGAATTGAATCACGCCCTAAGCGTCAGTTTATTTGAAATAAAGTATCTGAGATTACGCCTATAGCAGTGCTACAGGAGATACAGTTCCTAAATAGCAGCTTATCAACTGTGATTGGGCCTAATTCTGAGTTGATCGCAGCAGCAAATTTGTTAGCAGTTGGGCAAAACCACGGGGGTCATTCCGAGTTGTTCGCTCGCTAGCTGCTTTTAGCAGCATTGCACACGCTAAGCCGCCACCCTCTGGGACTGTATCTTAGCTTAGCAGAATTGCGAACGAAAGATTTGCAGAATTGCGAATAGAAATTTCTTAGCAGTTTCTGAGTAGCTCGAGACTTACTCCTACACTGCGATCAGCTCAGTCAGTTTCGTTCCTGGTTTGACGTCACAAACACACCCAGCGTTCGCCCAGACACTCCCCCGTTTCTTCAGACACTCCCGCGTTTTTCCCAGAAACGCCAGCGTTTTTTTCGCACACTCCCATAAAACGGCCAGTTTCCACCCAGAAACACCCACTTCCTGTCAATCACACTACGATCACCAGAACGATGAAAAATCCTCGTTATGCCGTGAGTAAAATACCTAACTTTTGTGTAAAATAACTAACCGCATGCACTCTGCGAACCTTGCGCATGCGCAGTAAGTGACTAATCGCAATATAGCGAAAATCGGCAACGAGCGAACAACTCGGAATGACCACACATGTGCACTGCAGGGGGGCAGATATAACATGTGCAGAGAGAGTTAGATTTGGGTGGGGTGTATTCAAACTGAAATCTAAATTGCAGTGTAAAAATAAAGCAGCCAGTATTTACCCTGCACAGAAACTAAATAACCCACCCAAATGTAACTCTCTAGCAAATTTTATATTTGCCCCCCCTGCAGTGCACATGGTTTTGCCCAATTGCTAACAAACTTGCTGCTGCGATCAACTCAGAATTACCCCCATTGGGGGTCATTCCAAGTTGATCGTAGCTGTGCTAAATTTAGCACAGCTACGATCATCTTTCCTGACATGCGGGGGGACGCCCAGCACAGGGCTAGTCCGCCCCGCATGTCAGTCCGGCCCCCCCGCAGAAGTGCAAAGGCATCGCACAGTAGTGATGCCTTTGCACATCAGGAGTAACTCCCGGCCAGCGCAGCTTCAGATTGCTGGCCGGGAGCTACTCCTCGCTCCCTGGGCCGCAGCGGCTGCGTATGACGTCACGCAGCTGCTGCAGCCTGCCCCCCGTTCGGTCCGGCTACGAAACGGCGGCCAAACACCGCCATTTCGCCCCCTCCCGCCCATCGATCGCCTCTGCCTGTCAATCAAGCAGAGGTGATCGCTGTCCTGCTACGGCCTTCGGCCGTCCCGCATGCGCAGGCGCACTAAGGTGCAGCAGGGGCCCGTTCGCTTGGCTGCGTTAAAACGCAGCGAGCGAACGTGTCGGAATGACCCCCATTGTTCCCATAGTTCTCATTTACATAACTCAGTGCCCTCCTCCATTATGTGGGATGACAAGGACACTGAAAATTACATTTAGGGAACATAGAAGGAGTATTTTAAATAAATTTCATACCCATATTATTTTTTGGTTCAAAGTATTTTTATTGAAGTACAATGCACTGCAACATCACATGGAAAGAAACAGAATGACAGTACAGAATGACAGTACTGGTACAGAAACTGAAACTGAAAATGGTCCGGACACCATTGAGTAAATGACACTGAGATATTACACACAAAGGAAATGGTATCTGTTTGGCACTTGTCAAAGTCAGAAAAATGTCTCTATGCACGTTGCCATATTTGCACCGCACACTGGTCCGCGCTGCGCATGCGTACGCTCTCCCGTGAAGACGCATACCCGCAATAGCGTGCACCCGCGGGCGCACGGTATGCGTATTTACGGTAGAGTTTATGTAGTCGTAGCGTGCGACTCATTCGTTACATATTTTCACAATTAATGTAGTTTGTAGATCATGGTCCCTTTGATAGATTCTGAAAGTTTGGTTAATATAGAATGTCCCTGAGCAGAGGAATCCCTCTTTGTATTGTACGAAGGGTCTAACAGGAATCATACAGCAGTGTTTGGTACCCATCGGAAGAGTATTTAATTAGCGATATTCCGGTGTTGGTTTGGAGCGTATTAATCGCTCGTGCGAATAGTTATGGACATAAGAAGTTATGTCCATTTTATTTGTTCTTACTTAGTCATGCATCTGAACAGTTGGAGACAGGCATCAGTGGGTCTCAAATGGCTCTTTGACCTCAGAGATCCCCCAAACAATAGTTTGCATGTTAAGAGGGCCTCATATCTACACATGCATAAGGTAAACACAGGAATAGTAATTGAAGATCAATTGTACTCCAAATCAGTATCTTTCCCGCAGACGGAGTGCAATAGCCTTTAATTACACTGAGCTTTGAGACTCAATGAAGAAGGCCAACACCTGTGTTTACAAATGGGGCTGGATTTGTATACAGGAAAATAAGGGCTGAGACGTCATTGTCTCAACTGAAAGTGGACATCATGAATATAGAACAGAACCCAGACAGGATTCTGTTTTGTATTCGCCAAACAATAGCTCTCCAGAAGACAGGAATGTGTTAGTTATCACCCATTGTTTTGCATAACCAAGACCACTGATACAGTTTACCTGTATGAATCAACCTATGACCTTTGTTATAATGCGAAGCCGAGTTCCTGCGTCCAATGGACAGTGAGACTGTAGGGACCATTAGATTGCATTGTGTGAGTAGCATAAAAGACGGGTCTGTGACATCCAGCTTGCACTTCTCTTCAAATGGTTCTCATTGCTGATAATCAGGAAGCTGGATGTCCAGAGGCGCTTGCGATCGTTTCCCCTTGTGCGTAAGTTTCTCTCCGTAATCATTGTCTTACTGTGAGCCAATTTCTCTCATCTCTCTCCACTTCTCTCTCTCTCTCTCCCTCTTTCTCGTTTCTCTCACATCTCCCCTAGACTAGTATTAAATTGTATTAGATAGTATTGTATTTTGGTTAGGAAGTCTCTGTTATATTGTAGTGTATCATTTGTACTGTTATCCCCTTTTACAAGTATATTAGATATAATACAGTTAATAGGCTTTGGACCCTAAACCAGTATCTGTGTATTTTCTATAGTGTTAAGTGTTCACTTGAGCGTCGGTGACGCTCAAGCAGCTTTGTAGTTAGTCAGGTTACACAAGGTTGCACTTACACCCTGTATTCACATTAAGTTATTCTGTGTATTTCATTGGTATAAGGTTTAAACACAAAGGTATAGCGTTGTGAGCGTCTGCGCCGCTGGTGACCTCCTCGTGGTCTCGAGCGTATGCTACGCCATAGCGAATCATTACTCTAGTCATAACCAATAACGTGTCCTGTGATCACTGGGCCGTGAGCGAACGTGACGCTTGAGCGTCTCGCCTACGGCGGAGCGATCGTTACGCAAATAGCGTACCCTTACGGTACTTCTTAAGCAAACAGCGTACAGTGTTCTTAGACTTCATAAAGGGTTGTTTATACGACAAAGGAATTCTGCTTTGTTAATTGGGGGCCGTCCAGTCCTTCACATATCTGCACTAGGTAGATCAGCAGACATTATCCCCCAGCAAAAGGGCGGGAGGTTGTCTCGCAGTGCTGATGGGATAAGCGTCTGCTTCGCTTAGATAAAGAGTGCTGAAGGAATCCGGAGACCAGGAGGTAAGAACAAAACGCTTGTGTCTTTTAAAACTGTATTTTTCTTCTGTCTTGCGTATATACGCACGTATACATATATATCTGCAGTTCTTTTCCATCCGTGTATTTCATTTTTTTCGTATATCACTATCCTGTTTGCCAGTTTTATAGTTGATAAATGTGCTGAGAGAGATTTGTCGCTATTTCAATAATTTAAGTAGAAGCAACATAGTTAAAATATAGACAAACACACAGCTTTGCCAAGAGACAAGGTCAGTGTGGTGCGCGGTAAATGATCAAGGATCATCTACATTGATAAACGTATAAATCGTGTTACGGTGGATCTTTGCTGTGCGTACACGTGTCTCTAACAAAAGACTGAGACTTGCGTACGCAACCCAAAGGCCGACGCACGCAGCGCAACGGAGCGTCCGTGTACGCTCATGTAACAAATCACAAATGTTATAATTAAAAGGCGATAAATAGCGCAAAGCAATAAGTAGCGCAACGCGGTAAATAACGCAAAGCGATAAATAGCACAAATTGATTTCAGCTTTCCAAAACTTAGTTTAAATACCTTACTTTACTGTAATACCTCTGGGGAGAGCTATCAGACTACGGGAAATGATTTTTCTGATCAGAAAACTATAAGAATGATAGTGGGTTGAAAACGGTATGAGTGTATTGAATCCCGCTTTGTGGACTTTGTGATCTATGTGATAATCCCGCTTTGTGAACTTTGTGATCTATGTGGAACGTGATGAGCACGATCTGAGTGAAAACGTGCAACAGAGTGTGATAAAGTTTTCATTGTATTACGCTCTGGCTGTTTTGGAGCACAGTAGGGAGACTCCAATGATCCTACCATTTATGGGCAACAAGTGTCTATAAGTGGTACGATTGGACCGCACGGTTGTATGTGTGACCAATAACGCAAACGTGATATGAGGTCGTATATCCATGCGTAAATCTTGCCCTCATACGTGTTGTAGGGAGCACATGCAAGCGTGATTTGTGTAAAGAAAAAGGAAGGGAATTTTCTCAGGAAAATCTCTAAAAATAGGGCCTGCAACGGCTACACGTGTCTGCTAGAAGGCGGAACGGAGATACCCGGAGCAGAAGAAGTTCAGTGGAAGAGCTTTAAGGATTTCCAACGAAGTTCTGTGTTTGGTGCATTTTAGGAAGTTTTTTCTGTGTTAAAAAGGTCCACAATGGCAGCCAAGTGCACAATACAGAGACGGTCGGAGGTCAGGATTCAGACTCCAGAGGCTTGCAGACCCCGAGGGTCTGCTCGGTTAGTAATGTGGGGGAAATATGGTCCCCACTCTGAGACCTTTTGTGATGAATGGACACGAATGACTGCGGGGGATAAGGTACCATTTCCCGGGATAGGTAGTTTTGACTTAGAGGTGTTGCATAATTTAAGGCGAAGGATATGTCTCATCAAATCAGCAAAGAGACGAATCAAGCATTATGATTGTTTACAGATATGGCAACAGGAGAGTGAAATGCAAAGAAATGTAACTTACTTACCTAACTTTCATCTTGAGAGGGGAGAGGTGGCAATGGAGGGGATTGTGGTTGCGGAGAGAAGCACAGGGGTGAACAATAAAAATGCTCTTAGCAACAGTAGTACAGATAATAAGAATAAGTGTGATAAATGTAACAATGCTAATTGTAATGCTGTTGAATGTACAACTATTAACCCATGCAAGTCGCACCCCATGTTAAACTTTCCTCAGGGACACCAACAAGAAAGTGAACCCAGAACGATGTCGGCACCTCCTCCAGAAGCCATCACACAAGACATCCAGGTGGACGCGACCCAATCGGTAAAAACTGTAATCAAACCCCCTAATGGAGGGTCAGGTGAGGTCGTGTCCACAGGTATGTATGGTATTATACATCACGCACAAACAAATGTACCTTATATCATAGAATCAATTCAGAATGACATTACTGGACTTAATCCTGTTAGGGTAATTGCAGTACCAAATGGGGAAACTGACTCTTCAGGAATCACTCCTGTCAGGAACATCGCCATGTACTGCCCTTTTTCCCGAACAGAATTAAGAGCAATTCTGTCTGAATTTCCTGATCCCAGGAAAGACTTAGTTGCTTGTCAAAGATACATTAGAGTGCTAGGACATACTGCAGAGCCAAGTAACAAAGATTGGAGGACAGTTTTGAGGGCATGTTTACCCCCCGATGTTGATTCATTGAAATTTATCACTGATTGTAAGCTAGATGAGGAAGTGCCACTAACAAACAAGTATAACCAAGATAATGTAAAAAGAATCAATCTACAGTTGAAAGAATATTTTCCTACAGTAGCAAAGTGGAATAAAATCTATACAATAAGACAAAAAGAAGGTGAATCCGCAGAAGAGTATTTTCACCGGGCTCTGCAGGATATGGCTAGGTACACTGGTATAGATGACATTGAAACTAATGTACACCACAGAGAGGTAGCTGTGTCCGTATTAGCGAGCAACTTGAAAGACACACTAAAAATTAGGGTACAAACCTCAATACCTCATTGGAGAGGTATCTCGGTTGCGGCATTAAGAGAGTCCGCTATCGAGCATGACCGAAATATCAAAAGAACCAGGGAAGCGCAGGGAGAGCGGTTGATGACACTGAACATCCAAGCACTAGAGAATGCATCAAGTCGACCGGAACCCCAGGCCCCTAGCACATGGAGAAAGCCAAGGATTTGTTACAATTGTAGAAGAGAAGGGCATTATGCCAACAACTGTAATAACCCACATAAAGTTAGACCCCCTAGACCAAGAAATGAGCAAAATTACAACACACACCATTATAATCAGAGATCAGATAGGAGGAATTTTGAGCCACACCCATGATAGGTAGTCAAGAAAGGTGATCATACGACGGATGGTAAGCCTGAGGTAATGGTTAGTAAATTGGGAGGTCATTCACTGAAGACACAGGAATGACCAGGTTAAACGTTGTAAATGTATTTGTGAAAAATGTTTTTTCTCTCTCTCTCTATCCCCATCTCTGACGATTATTGGTAAGAATTCGAACATTGCATATTCGCTTGGTCCTTGCAGAAGTCTACCAAACCCCAGCATGACCTATCCACCACAATGTATTCTGGCCAGATACAGACAGTGGAATAATGCAAGTGCTGGTGGGGAGGGACTGCTCAAGGAAACCATTAGACACGTAGATACGACAGCCTAATAGTCTGACAATGTTTTCTTAATGTTGACAATGTTTAAAAATGCTTTGTTTCTCTTCTCTTATTGATGGTTATTGTCGAGTTATGTAATGTATATATGCACATGAATTGTTCTCTATCTCTTTTGTTTTTTTTTTTGTGTTTTCTCTCTCTTCTCACTCATGTTTTCATGGTTTAAAGATGGTATGTCACCCCTCAGTTGGACCAATGGTAATGCCAGATTTTTTTTCTCCTTACAGAAAGATCGCCGGTTAGGAAGGAATATTGCATCACCAGAATGTTCGTTTGGAAGACTGAGAGACAGCACCTTTGAGAGGACAGCAGAACAAGAAGAATAACAAGACGAGAGAACTTATTATCGTAACAAGTTCTCTCCCCCTCAAACTGTTTTCTTATACCCCCTTTACAAATTTCTTCTTTTCTCCTCCTGTAAGATGGACTTGCCCCAAGAGACTGTGATATGGATTTTCCCGTTAACCATGATGTTGACCAGAGCAGTCTGTTTCGGTGAGAGTACCAGTGAGGTCGAGAAAGGATCCAGAAAGGTCCTGATGACTGAGACGGAGGTGTAAATTTCCAATAGCAACCCAATCACCAAGCAAAGGCGAGTACCGGGCACGATCTAACAACCATGTTATCTGTAAACATTTTCTTTGAAGGATTGTTAGTAAAAAAAAAAAAAAAAAAGAAAAACTGTATCTGTAGGCTCTGTGACAATGGTTGAAGATGGATGCATAAAGAAATGCCAATCCAGTCTTAATATCCATATGGACCAGCATCCATTGAGTGACCATCACTCCTTAGTGGGTAACGTGTTAAATAAAACAGATTGTTGGGTATGCTCTCAAGTACCTCAGGGTCATAGCAAATCAGGGCTAGTACCATTTCCTTTAACGTTAGGGGAGGTACTTGAGCTAAGGGGTGGGAGACCGGTGGACCGGAGGTTTAACATCTCCAGCCCTCCTAGTTTGAAGCTCCACCAATACCATGTGGATAGGTCCCTCTTATGTTTTAATATCTCCAATCCCCGTAAGCCGGGAAATTGGGAAGTGTCATGGAGCAACCTTACCATGACCTTTTCACACAGAGCAGATAGAATGCCTACAGATACAGAGCTGGTACGCCACATAGCCAGTAGAGGAAAATCTTTCCGGTATCGATATACCTTAGGAAATAGGATTACTAGAGTTGGAGAGGTATCACCAGGATACTGTGCACATATCGTACAAACTGATACGTGCATTAAGCAGATGGAAGAATTAGGGTCAGGAGATTTCACCTGGAAGGTTTGTAACATGGTCATGTCCTTCTCCGTCCCTTATGTTCTCCCCGATGACGCATATGTCATATGCGGGAGAAAGGCGTACAAGTGGCTTGCCCCAAACTCTGAAGGATTGTGTTATATTGGAAAAGTATTGCCTGAAGTGATGACTGTTACACATGACAAAATGAAAGACATACACCGTGGTGCCCAAGCTCCTTATACTCACACTCATTACGAGCACCGAGTTAAAAGACAACTGTCAGAAAGGTTAGAGCATCCGGCCTCTGATCTGATCCATGAATCCACCGGGATTCAGGTTCTGGTGGCGTTAGATTTCACTCGCACCGCTCGAGGAGTGATGAATTATAGATACATTTCTGCGCTTGCAAATTTGTTAGATAATATCACTGAAATGTATGATGACACGTTTAGATACACTGGAAGAGAACTTCAAGCTTACAAAACAGAACTGGTACAGCATAGAATGGTTCTTAATTATCTCACAGCAGTGACAGGCGGATATTGTGTTACATTGGCAACACAGTACGGTATAAAGTGTTGCACGTATATCACGAATAGCACCGAGGATCCGGTAGAGGTCATAGACCAAAAGATGGACGATATTCTGCAATTAAAGTGGGAATTTCGTCGAAAACACAATCTCACCCTTGCTGCTGTAGGTAATGAGCTGACTGGTTGGGTGTCATGGTTGAACCCGCGAAATTGGTTCTCCGGTTTAGGAGACTGGGCTCAAGGAGTCATAATGGATGTTGGAAAGTTTCTACTATGTATCTTGGGTGTTGTTATATCCATTGGATTGATATTTAGATGCGGGCAGGCTTTAATGAGGTGCAAACAAAGTACAAAAGTGATGAGCTTGAGGAGTGAGGAAACCGTAATTAACCTGGATCTGATTTATGACCCAATGATAGAAACCAGAATGTGATGAAAATGCGATTATACGGTCCGTTTCTTTCACCTGTTTTTCTGCTTTTCTCCAAGATACAAAGACCCCCTTGGACGAGGAAGCTGACGAGACGAGATGTATACAGACAACGGATTGACCAAAGAAGAAGATTTGACAACTTTAAATATGGACACTTGATGAACTTTGCCATGGATCCCCAGTTTCCCTAGTATTTTTAAACTCACGCTAGCCCAACATTTTCTGTACATCTGATGGCATTGACAAAGCTTATTGCTCACACCTAATGAGCAAAACAGCGCAAAGAAGACGACTTTCAACAGATACCGAACAAAACTTTGACGACAGATGTACATTTACCTGACATAGGATATCATTGCATTTTTCGTAAGTGTTCTTTATCTTCATCTCTACAACCCTCAGGTAACGACACACATAGACGATAGGGAATACAGGCACAGATATCAGCAACCACATACCTCCCCCATTCATGTATCATCAACTAAAATGTGCATCCCCATTTTGTTACAACCACAGCCGAAATGAGCTCGGTAGAGTTTGACAGCCCATCCACAGACCCTTAGTACGGGATAAGAAGGAATTCAAATGTATACTTCGCAATACCTCGAAGCTTGATTTACCACACGTACGGCACGATGATACATGACCCTCCAAACATGGACTCATACACACATGCTTCTGCTTTCTCACTAGGTCATACCCTCTTCACACCTACTCCACTCTTCTTCCTTACCCCACCATGGAAATCAATTAACCCCTGACTTACATTTTTCTCCTTTTTGAAATGTTTTAGAAGGTGGCAGTTATTATTGACTGCCAAAGGGTGGACTGTCAAAGTCAGAAAAATGTCTCTATGCACGTTGCCATATTTGCACCGCACACTGGTCCGCGCTGCGCATGCGTACGCTCTCCCGTGAAGACGCATACCCGCAATAGCGTGCACCCGCGGGCGCACGGTATGCGTATTTACGGTAGAGTTTATGTAGTCGTAGCGTGCGACTCATTCGTTACATATTTTCACAATTAATGTAGTTTGTAGATCATGGTCCCTTTGATAGATTCTGAAAGTTTGGTTAATATAGAATGTCCCTGAGCAGAGGAATCCCTCTTTGTATTGTACGAAGGGTCTAACAGGAATCATACAGCAGTGTTTGGTACCCATCGGAAGAGTATTTAATTAGCGATATTCCGGTGTTGGTTTGGAGCGTATTAATCGCTCGTGCGAATAGTTATGGACATAAGAAGTTATGTCCATTTTATTTGTTCTTACTTAGTCATGCATCTGAACAGTTGGAGACAGGCATCAGTGGGTCTCAAATGGCTCTTTGACCTCAGAGATCCCCCAAACAATAGTTTGCATGTTAAGAGGGCCTCATATCTACACATGCATAAGGTAAACACAGGAATAGTAATTGAAGATCAATTGTACTCCAAATCAGTATCTTTCCCGCAGACGGAGTGCAATAGCCTTTAATTACACTGAGCTTTGAGACTCAATGAAGAAGGCCAACACCTGTGTTTACAAATGGGGCTGGATTTGTATACAGGAAAATAAGGGCTGAGACGTCATTGTCTCAACTGAAAGTGGACATCATGAATATAGAACAGAACCCAGACAGGATTCTGTTTTGTATTCGCCAAACAATAGCTCTCCAGAAGACAGGAATGTGTTAGTTATCACCCATTGTTTTGCATAACCAAGACCACTGATACAGTTTACCTGTATGAATCAACCTATGACCTTTGTTATAATGCGAAGCCGAGTTCCTGCGTCCAATGGACAGTGAGACTGTAGGGACCATTAGATTGCATTGTGTGAGTAGCATAAAAGACGGGTCTGTGACATCCAGCTTGCACTTCTCTTCAAATGGTTCTCATTGCTGATAATCAGGAAGCTGGATGTCCAGAGGCGCTTGCGATCGTTTCCCCTTGTGCGTAAGTTTCTCTCCGTAATCATTGTCTTACTGTGAGCCAATTTCTCTCATCTCTCTCCACTTCTCTCTCTCTCTCTCCCTCTTTCTCGTTTCTCTCACATCTCCCCTAGACTAGTATTAAATTGTATTAGATAGTATTGTATTTTGGTTAGGAAGTCTCTGTTATATTGTAGTGTATCATTTGTACTGTTATCCCCTTTTACAAGTATATTAGATATAATACAGTTAATAGGCTTTGGACCCTAAACCAGTATCTGTGTATTTTCTATAGTGTTAAGTGTTCACTTGAGCGTCGGTGACGCTCAAGCAGCTTTGTAGTTAGTCAGGTTACACAAGGTTGCACTTACACCCTGTATTCACATTAAGTTATTCTGTGTATTTCATTGGTATAAGGTTTAAACACAAAGGTATAGCGTTGTGAGCGTCTGCGCCGCTGGTGACCTCCTCGTGGTCTCGAGCGTATGCTACGCCATAGCGAATCATTACTCTAGTCATAACCAATAACGTGTCCTGTGATCACTGGGCCGTGAGCGAACGTGACGCTTGAGCGTCTCGCCTACGGCGGAGCGATCGTTACGCAAATAGCGTACCCTTACGGTACTTCTTAAGCAAACAGCGTACAGTGTTCTTAGACTTCATAAAGGGTTGTTTATACGACAAAGGAATTCTGCTTTGTTACACTATTGGTCGACATTGACATGGTTGACATTGACAAATGGTCAACACATGAAAATTGTCGACACTTGACATGTCGACACATGAAATGGTCGACGTGGCTTTAGAAAATAAAAAGCTTTTTTTCATACTTTACCATCCACGTGGACTACGATTGGGAATAATAACCTGTGCCGAGTGCAGCAGTAGCGGAGCGAGGCACCTTCGCGAGCCATGCAAGGGAACGCGGTACACTAATTGGGGATCCTGGTCATGTTACAGAAAATATTGCACCAAAAACAGTTAAAAAATCCAAGTCGACCTTTTCATGTGTCGACCTGCCCCGTGTCGATTATGTTCATGTGTTGACTATTTGTCCACATCAACCATGGCATGTGTCGACCATGTCATGTCGACCATGTCAGTGTCCATGTTGACCCGTCAATAGTGGTCGACCGAATGACTGTCGACCTTAACATGGTCGACCATTCATACCAGAACTGAAGAAAATGGCACGGGAATGTATAGTATATACAATCAGTTGGGATACCCCACCAACGTACACTAAGGGCCTAATTCAGAGTTGATCGCAGCAGCAAATTTGTTAGCAGTTGGGCAAAACCATAAGGGCTAATTCCAAGTTGATCGCAGCAGGATTTTTTTTAGCAATTGGGCAAAACCATGTGCACTGCAGGGGGGGCAGATATAACATGTGCAGAGAGAGTTAGATTTGGGTGCGGTGCAGGGGCATTTTAAGAGAGGAGGCCCAGGTGCAGCCTCCTCCGTTTGGGCCCCCTCCTCTCTGCCGGCAGCGCTCAGAGTCTGAACACTAAAGCGCTCAGACTCTACTGCGCATGCGCAGATCTCCAGGAAAATGGCGCGGTGGCCATTTTCCCTGAGATTTCTCTACTGCGCATGCGCAGAACTCTGTGAAAATGGGCGATGGCCATTTTCACATAGTTTTAACACCACCGTGGACGTCGCCGCGGAACTCCGGAGGGGTGCGTATTCAGAAAATGGGTGCAGCGTGTGCAGTGGGGGCCCCCTCTGGACTCAGGGGCCCGTGTGCACCGCACACACTGCACCCATTATAGAAACGCCAGTGGTGCGGTGTGTTCAAACTGAAATCTAAATTGCCGTGTAAGAATAAAGCAGCCAGTATTTACCCTGCACAGAAACAAAATAACCCACCCAAATATAACTCTCTCTGCAAATGTTATATCTTCCATACCTGCAGTGCACATCGTTTTGCCTAACTGCTAACAAATTTGCTGCTGCGATCAACTCTGAATTACCCCCTAAGAACAGTGATATAATATCCTAAAGATGTACACATTGTGGGTCATTCTGAGTTGATCGCTCGCTAGCAGTTTTTAGCAGCCATGCAAACGCATTGTCGCCACCCACCAGGGAGTGTATTTTTGCTTTGCAGAAGTGCGAATGCCTGTGCCTCAGGGGGTAATTCCAAGTTGATCGCAGCAGGAATTTTGTTAGCAGTTGGGCAAAACCATGTGCACTGCAGGGGGGCAGATTTAACATGTGCAGAGAGAGTTAGATTTGGGTGTGGTGTGTTCAATCTGCAATCTAATTTGCAGTGTAAAAATAAAGCAGCCAGTATTTACCCTGCACAGAAATAAAATGACCCACCCAAATCTAACTCTTTCTGCACATGTTAAATCTGCCTCCCCTGCAGTGCACATGGTTTTGCCCAACTGCTAACAAAATTCCTGCTGCGATCAACTTGGAATTACCCCCCCAGAGCTCCTGCAAAATCTTTTTGTGCAAAACAAGACCAGCCCTGTAGTTACTTATCCTGTGCATTGATTCTAACGACGGAAGGATGGCTTTTGACGTCACACACCCGCCCAGCGAACGCCCAGCCACGTCTGCATTTTCACCGACACGCCTGCGTTTTTCTAAGCACTCCCTGAAAACGGTCAGTTGACATCCAGAAACGCCCACTTTCTGTCAATCACCTTGCGACCGCCTGTGCGATTGGAATCGTCGATAGAACCAGTGCAAAACCACAATGGACTTTGTACCCGTACGAAGCGCGTGCGCATTGCGGTGCATACGCATGCGCAGAAATGCAGATTTTTAGCCTGATCGCTGTACTGCGAACAACGGCAGCTAGCGATCAACTCGGAATGACCCCCATAGTATGCTCGTAGGTAGAAGTTGTCTTAAAAGAAGTTCAAGGGAATTATGTCAGCCCCACTCTGAGAAAGCACTGATAATATGAAGGACATAATGTTTAGCTGGCAAGATGCCCATGGGGTAAGGTCTTAACACCTTAAATTTTTCTGAGGCTACAGTAAATGTGAGTGGTCGCTTAGTTGAGGTATCAACCAAATAACGGACAGAATACACACCTTCCAAATTGTAAAGGGGTAAGTAGCCATGCTATTTTGAAAGCCTGTTTGTGTATAAAGAGAGTATATGCCATAATATGGCATAATTTCCACGTACTCCACAATAAAGAGTTGTCACGGATCTCTGGTGGAATCTCCTGGTTATTTTGGTGGAGAAAACTAATAAGGTTCAATAGTGGGGCAAAGCCCTGCTCCAGGCCAGTGCAAGTGTATATCTCCTGTATCACATAGGTAAGATAGTTGGGCGGCATGATTGTAATCAATCACATTGGGAAAGTTAATCCCTCCATTGTTTTTGGTCTGATATAGTTTGCGAAGGTTCATGTCATAAAGAGAGCACACTCAGCGCTGCCCTGCAGGCACTCTCTAACCTCCCCGACCGCAGTGTTTGTCCACCAATGGGGCACCACCATCTCAGTTCCGAATTGTTGTCACCTGAAGCACCAACGTAATGATGCAGGAAGCAGTATCAGCGGAGCACAGCCAATCGGCCAATTGGCTGAGACCCAGGGGTATAAAGATCCTTCAGTGGCACTTCCTGTTGTCAGTGCTTTGTTGTCCATACCTGCTGAGACCCACACTGAGTATCTCTCTAGCAAACGTTCAGTTGTTAGACCCCAGTGCGTTTTCCACCTTCAGCACTCACTGACTCTCTACAGCAACTTGGCAAAGCTGGAACTGCAAATCCCAGTGCTCTAGCTTATCTGGTACTGCTTCAACCCAGTCATCCTGGTCGACTGGTTCTGCATATTCCAGTGCTCTAAGTTATCTGGTACTGCGTCAACACAGTCAACCTGCCTAACTGGTACTGCAGCATCCATGTAACCCTGCATAGCTGGTACTGCAACATCCCAGTGCTCCTGCTAATCTGGTACTGCATCATCCCAGTAATCCTGTTTAGCTGGTCCTGCTCCGCACACCAGCTTCACAGTCAAGTGGTTAGTACTTTTTCGTATGGGTGGCACTTGATATGCCGGCTGTCGGGATCCCAGCGCTCAGCATACCGGAGCCGGAATCCCGACAGCCGGCATACCAACAACTATTCTCCCTCTTGGGGTGTCCACGACACACC
The DNA here is from genome assembly GCF_028390025.1 of Pseudophryne corroboree. NCBI lineage: Eukaryota > Metazoa > Chordata > Amphibia > Anura > Myobatrachidae > Pseudophryne > Pseudophryne corroboree. Next base: position 178,661,180 of record NC_086444.1, on the reverse strand, counting down.
TGGAGGGAGAATAAATAGTGTGGCGCGCTAAGTGCGCCAAAGTGCCCGCAAGGGGCTTTTTTGCGCTCGCCCTACTGCCGGTATTCCAGTGGTCGGGATCCCGCCTGCATACTGTAGTAGACCCGTTTCGCATATGTGTGTATGTTTATTTATCTATCATAATGAAATAAACTCAATATTGCACCCATACAGAGGGTGTAAATGTTTGTATTTTTAGCTTGAGAGTACACATCACTATTTTGTGCATGCATACTGGTCTTATTGCAGATCAGCTGACAAGAGTGTCATCAGATGTGCGGTATTTGCATGCTAGTACTAGCAGAACTAACTGTATCATTTACTATGTGATTCATCGTGCTCTATGGGCGCTCTTCACACCGTCGCAAGGGGCTATGCCCCCTTAACCCCTGCACACCTTCCTGGCGTTCAATATTTGTATTATATGGAGTATTACCTGCATTCCTAGTTTTGTTAGTGGTTAAATATTGCGCGCCGATAGGGCTTCTGATGGTGAAGGGGGCGTAGCCCCTTGCGATGGCGTGAATAGCGCCTGCAGGGCACAATGTACAGAATTTAGGTCTAAGTTCAGTGTGTGTGTGTGGATGGGGGGCTTGGAAAGGGGGTGGATGCAGTGAGGTGGAGGTGCCTCTCCGTGCCGCTGATCACCCCTGATTCAGGGACTCACTGGTAGCGGTACTAGCGGCTGCAGATGGTATCCAAGATGCTGCATGTGGTGGAGAGGAGGGCTGTGGATGGTGGAGGGGGTCCAGAGGTGCTGCGGGTGGAAGGGGGTGTGGATGGTGGAGGGGATCCAAAGGTGCTGCGGGTGGAGGATGGGTGGGTGTAGAGGGGGCACGGATAGGGGAGGGGGGCCAGAGGTGCTGCGGATGGGGTAGGGGTGGGTGCTGGGGGTTGTGGATGGGGGAGGGGGTCTGTAGATGCTGCAGGTGGGGGGAGGGGTGAGTGCGGGGGGCTGCGGATGAAGGAGGGGGTCTGGAGGTGCTGTGTGTGGGGGAGGTGCGGGTTCATGGGGGTGCATTTGGGGAAGGGGTGAGTGCAGAGGGGGTGTGGTTGGGGGAGGGGTTCCAGAGGTGCTGTGGGTGGGTGAGGGGTGGTTGCGGGGTGCTGCGGATGGGGTCTGTAGATGCTGCGGGTGGGGGAGGGGTGGCTGCGGGCGGGCCGCAGATGGGGGAGGGGGTCCGGAGGTGCTGTTGGTGGGGTAGGGGTGGGTGGTGGAGGGGTGGGTGCAGAGGGGGTGCTGCTGATGGGGGAGGGGTCGGGAGGTATTGTGGGTGGGGGAGGGGAGTGGGGACCGTGGATGGGGGAGGTGTTCCGGAGGTGCTGCAGTGGGGGAGGGGCAGAGGTGCCACGGGTGGGGGAGGGGCAGGTGCGGGGCTGTGGCGGATGGGGGACGGGTTCCAGAGGCGCTGAGGGTGGGGAAGGAGCGGGTATGGAGGTGCCGCGAGTGTGGTAGGGGGTCAGGAGGTGCCACGGGTGGGGTTGATGCCGATTGGGGAGTGGCAGGTGCGGAGGTGCCGCGGATGGGGGATGGGGTCCATAGGCACTGCGGGTGGTGGAGCGGCAGGTGCGGGGTTGCCGTGGGTGGGGGAGGGTGCGCGGGACAGGACGGAAATAGACGCGTGTGGTCAGGCAGGGAGCACGACCTCTGCATCATAGGTGCGTCTGCTTCTCATCAACTATATTTAAATTGCTCAACACTCACTCATCCAACCACCTCTCCTATATATTTGGGCAGATCTGTGACTCTATGACTCTGACTCCGCCTAGTGCTAGGAAATGAGTCACAGATCTGGGCTAATATATAGGTGATATCCTGTTGTGATGTTTCTCTCTTCTTCCTTTTTTTGTATTACCAATTAGAACCACATTTTAAAGGAAGCCTCTACAATATTATGTTATAAGAATTTTTTTTCTGTCAAATTTCATGTAAGGTGGCTCAAGACAGTTTAACAAATAAGTCTGTATTTTATACTCCCTGTGACACTGTTACCAGATTTTCTGGTTATATCTACCACCTGAACATGAGATACACTGTGTGGATAATCCATAAAAGGGGACATTTAATACATCTATTCTACCATTACCAGAGACTACATCTACTGTATTCACTAACTGGTATAATCATGTCAGATATATCTGCTGCTTTCTGTTATTGACTGTTCCTCTTGAGTTTTTAATTAAAGAAAAATTGACAAATTACTAACTACCGAAAGATTAACTACGTGATATATATTCAATACAAAATGGGGATTCAATTGTCAACTAACAGGAGGTAATAGTACTGTATGTGTGAGCACACTTATTCAGTCAGTTTAACCATCAATATTGGGGCTTGTATCTGATGGTCATTGTTTTTATTGGGTGTGGTATAGAAGATCTACAGTGTTTAGGTTGACAGTCAATAGGTCAACACCAAATGGTCGACATGCATTCTGTCAACAGGTACAAAAGGTCAACAGATAAAAGGCCAACGCGTACAAAAGGTCACCACAACAATGTTGACATATATATGGTCGACACAAGTTTTTTACTTTTTTTGGTCAAATCTTGAATGTTTGGTAACATGTGAACACCATCAGTAGAAACATAGAATTTTGTGGCTTAGCTTCGCTCATCACTCCTCAGGTAAGGTGACTTGCTGTACTCGCCAAGGGTTACTATTGCCAACCATAGTCCATGTGGATAGTAAATCAAGCAAATGTTAGGATAACATAAAAAAAAAAACCCCAAAGACGTGTGATGACCGGGTCTACTATGTTATGCCGGCTGTCGGGATCCCGGCGCCCAGCATACCGGCAGTGGGGCGAGCGCAAAAGAGCCCCTATTTATTTTCCCTCCAGGACTGTCTTGGATCCCCCAAGAGGGAGAATAGTTGTCGGTATAGTGGCTGTCGGGATCACGGTGCTGGTATGCTGAGCGCTGGGATCCCGAAAGCCGGCATATCAGAAGCTTCCCGTGATGACCATTTGTGTGTCGACCTTTTGTTGACCTTAAGCACTGTTGACTTTTCATATGTTGATCTTTTGTACCTTTCATCCTACTGCATGTCGACCATATGGTGTCAACCTATCGATTGTTGACCTAGACACTGTTTATCTATCATTCGGATATCATTTTTATTTTATTTTTATTTTATATGTTTCGTACATGAAATAAAAAGATTTTGCAATATTCGACACCTTATAATCAAGTAATTTTTAGATAGATAGATAGATCGATCAGAGTTGTACCAAACCAATTCTTTTGCAGTTGAGCAAGTATCAGTGGTCTGCACATGTGTAGTCGCACTAAACATGTGCCCCGATGGTCCTGCAGCGAGGGTCGCAGAGAGGATTTATTTGCAAAGTAATTTGCAGCCAGGGACCATTTGTGGGTGGCAACAACGGTGCAGTGACTCGAATGCAAGAGTGACACAAACATTTCCGGGTATGCCTCAGGCTGCACCTACCATCCCGTATACAGAAGATATGGAGCATCTTCGTTCTTGCCAACCAATCTGTGCCACCATAGGACTACTCAGAACTTCAACACTGCGTCTTTGTACACAGTCACTGGGATTAACAAAGCCACAGGTGGGCTTCTAAATACAAATCCTGGCACCCACTGTATATGGGAGTGCAGCTGCCAATGCATTAATGTACAATATAAAAAAAAAGGTGGAATTTGTCACATATGAAAATTGAGAATTATTTATATCATCAGCAGGTCAGCGCAAAACCTTATATTTGGGTGTGTTTTGTTGCATTAATGTACAACAATGATTGGGCCCACAGATGAGATTTTTCAACTTCCACCTCTATGCTGATGACATCCAAATCTGCCATTCTTCTGGAGGTGGCTTAAGAGTGGTTGGGGCCCATGTGCAGCCTCATGTGGCACCCTCATTGTAGATGCAGTACTCTGACACTCTGCCAGTTTACTGTGATGCACTATTTTCCCAGTGGTATGTCTACTGCACATACACAGATCATATTTAAAATTATGGCCGGTGATATCTATAGCGCTGATAAGGAAAAAGTAAGAATAATGTATGGATGTAGGGAGTACGCTGGTTACCTCCCTGGGCCCTGCACCCATTATAGATACACCCATGCTTTACTCCATTGTGGTGCATACACATGTGCAGTCTATTGCTGATCGCCCGCTGTGCAAAAACGCACAGCAGAGATCAGGTGTAAATCACCCCCACAGAGTGCTGCTGAGCCAAGAGGGCATGTAGTGATGCTGCAGCAATTAGCCAGGGAAGCTAACAGCTCGGGCAACAGGAGAGGGTGTGGATGAATGCTGGCACTGTAGTGCACTGTGCAGAGCAGGAAGCACCAGCACCATGGTAGCAGAGTTTGGTGCTCCAAGATTTGCACCTCTCTCCTATCCTGTGTATCCTTCTTCTATCTCCATATGAATGTCCCAAAACTACCTCATTTCTTAGATATCAAAAACAGAGCTCATTGTATTTCCCACTAATAAAATTACCACCCTTTGTAGTGTCTTCCTCACAACCTGACATCACTCTTTCTCTTATTATAATTGACCCTCAGCTTCACGACACACATCCACATTTTGCAATCCTGTTGTCGCCTCCTACCTAATTTTCCAGGAATATGCCACTTATATCACTGTGACCCGGGTATACCACTGTGACTTTCCCTGCCACAATCCATCTTGAACACAGCAGCAAGGCTAATCTCTCTCTCTCTTACTGCTTCTTTTCTGAAGCAAAACCCATCCAATTCAAGCTGCTCACCTTCGCTTACACAGCTCACTCCTACATTTTCCCTTCCATATATTTTTAGCCTAGTTCCAAGTTCCAACATATGCTCACATCTCTCCTCCCTTCTCATTATAACCTCTCACTGTCTTATACAAGACCCTTCCAATGCTGCTCCCAGGAAAGAGCTCCCTGCCTCGCCCACCAGAATTTTCCATAGTCTAATAGCTTTCAAGAATTCTCTCATCACTATTGCCTACCCTACGCTACCTCCTACTTGCTCCTCCTGCACAATCCACTAGTGTTCTATAAGATAGAGGGTAATTCAGATCTGATCACTGTGCTGCTTTTTTTGCTGTCCTGCGTGCAGATAGTCGCCGCCTACAGGAGGGTACATTGGTATCCACAGGGAAACATCAGAGTGTAGAGTGGATCTTGATCCAAAGGCACCAACAGGCTAAAGCTTTAGGCTGTCCCAGGATGCATTGAGGCCTCCTCTATAACCCCGCCTCCAGGTACTGTGAGCTCAGTTTCAGCTGGTGTCTGCAGCAGCAGGTCACTTAACAGGTAGGCTGCACTGGGCAGCACTGAAAAATCTTTTTCTGACAGAATTTTTTTTCAAAACTGGGCTGTCAGCACTGTATGTCATGGTGACACTTCAGCGCTGCAGCACCATCACCTCCCAAGTGGCATTGCATACTCCCGCTGGCTCAGTTCCCAGGTACTTGCGGCGGAGACGTTCCGGATTTAGGCACACGGTCGCAGTCGCTCTCCTGGCTGCCACGAGGAGGAAGTAAGAGGGTCCCCCAGGTGGGACGTATTGAGTACAGGTCGGGTGTACTAACACCCCATTTAATAAGGCTCACAATACCCGGGGTGGAAGTCCAGCACAGGGGAGTTGGCGATTGACCTGTAGCCCCTCCCCCGGCCCATCTACTGCAGATTTTCCCACCCTAGAGCTGCCACACACTCTCCCTCCAGAGGCGTAGCTAGGGTTTTTGGAGCCCAGGGCAAGATCAATAATGATGCCACCCCAAAAAAAATAAAAAAAAAATATTTAAAATACAAAAGGAAAGTATGTGCAGATACCAACAGTGTCACTGTATACAAAGATGTCAGGGTGTGTATGTATAGATGTAGGTGCAGTGGTCGAAGTTGAATTTTTGAAGGGGGAATGAAAGAGTGTAGATAGCAACTATGCGCTCCGGAAAAGGGGCGTGGTCACTCAAAAGGGGCGTGTCCTTCAGTGTAGTAGGACCCCTTATACTATGTAGTACTGTTGCCCCTTTCACATTCGGTATGAGCCGAAATTCACATTACCCCACACGGTATGAGTCGAAATTCACATTATAGCACACGGTATGAGCCGAAATTCACATTATAGCACACGGTATGAGCCAAAATTCACATTACCCCACATGGTGTGAGCCGAAATTCACATTACAGCACACGGTATGAGCCGAAATTCACATTACCGCACACGGTATGAGCCGAAATTCACATTACGGCACGCGGTATGAGCCAAAATTCACATTATAGCACACAGTATGAGACAAAATTCACATTGCAGCACATGGTATGAGCCAAAATTCACATTATAGAGTGAGCGGATCCTACCCCCTTAATTAGCAAGGCCTGAGGGGCACTATGGTGAGGGGAGCCTAACCCCTTAATTAACTAATCCTGCGGGACACTGTGGTGAGGGGAGCCTACCCCCTTAATAGACTAATTGCAGAGTTTAGCAGCGGAAGGGCTGCAGCGGTTTCTCACCCCAAGCTGCGGCGCTTCTGCCACCTCCGACACTCCACATCTTCGGTGCCACCCGGGATGCAGAGCACCACACCGGGGATGCACCCTTTTCAGTGTGGTCTGCTGCGCTCCGAAGGGGTTCTTCTCTCCTGCTGCAGGATCCCAATGTGCGCCGTCCTCCCCGCTGTTACTGCCACGGTAAGCATTAGTATCGTTTACCGCAGAGGCCATTTACTGAGGCATATGTGTTAAACCTCGGGAACTGAGATGCCCTTCTCACCATACAGCTGTGTGGCCGAGCCGGGCGGGGGGACAGCCAGCAGCAGCATGCTGGATATCGGCAACCGAGGGTGCGGGCTGTACATACTTGAGGCAGCTGGATATTCAACAGTGCTGAAAGCCTCCAGAGCCCGCACCCCCGGAGCTGCAGTTCACCGGCAGAGGACACCCATCCCCCGAACCCTGCGTAGCCCAAAGCCGGAGATCGGCAGCATGTTAAACGTGGAAGCAGAAGCAGCTTGTTGCCTGTCAACATGCTGCCGATCTCCGGCTTTGGGCTCCGCACGTGCCTTACAGCCCGCACCCTCGGCTGCTGATATCCAGCATGCTGCCCCTGCTGCTTGCTTTCCACCCGCCCGGCTCGCCCACCCAGCTGGATGGTGAGTGAGAAGGGCATCTCAGTGCCCGTGGTTTAATACATATCCCTCTTCGGTAAAGGGCCATTAGTACATCCCGCCCAAACACACAGACTGCCCCACCCCCTTACTTACACACACACACACACACACTGTAGATTACACACACACAGACTGGCCACCCCCTAACCCCACACACACCCACTCAGACTACACACACATTCTCATACTTTCCCCTCCACCACACACACTGGGCTGCAAAAATGTACACACACTCACACTGTCCCACACACACAAAATTAACACACACGCACACTGTCCCACACACCAGTGGCGTGCGGTGAGGTCAGTGGCTGGTGAGTCACTACAGCCATAATGTCCGCCGAATCCTGCAGATGACCCCTACCGCCACCCTGAGCCAATGCCCGCTACTGCCTCTGAGCAGAAGCCCGCTGCCACCACCAAAGGCTTACAAACTCGCCCACCATCAACTGACCCAGCCCTCCGCCACTAATTTGCATCTCAGTCCGATGCCGCCAATGCCCGCTGCCTGCCTGCTCATCATACTTGTGAGATATTATACATTTTTATAGAAAAAAATGATAATTAGTGTTTGGGACTGGGATGGGAGTGGGAGGAGGACATGAATGCAATTTTGTTGTCCAGGGCTTCCATTAACTTAATGGAGAAGGGTCTGAATGGGTTAAAAAAAAAAAAAATGCGTGAGGTCCACCCTCCTAAGTATAACCAGCCTCGGTCTCTTTGAGCCGGTTCTGGTTGTTTAAATACTGGGAAAAAACTGGACAGGGGTTCCCCGTATTTAGACAACCAGCACTGGGCTTTTAGTCGGGTCCTGGTTCCAAAAATACGGGGGACAAAAGATGTAGGGGGTCCCCCATATTTTTAAACCAGCACCGGGCTCCACTAGCCAGGGACATAATGCCACAGCCGGGGGACACATTTATGTAGGTCCCTGCGGCCGTGGCATTACCCCCCCCAACTAGTCACCACTGGCCGGGGTTCCCTGGAGAAGTGGGGACCCCTTAAATCAAGGGGTCACCCCCCCTCCAGGCACCCAAGGGCCAGGGGTGTAGCCCGAGGCTGTCCCCATCCGTGGGCAGTGGATGGGAGGCTGATAGCCATGTGTGTAAAAAAAAAAAAGAATATTGTTTTTTGTTGTGGAACTACAAAGCCCAGCAAGCCTCCCCCGCTTGCTGGTACTTGGAGAACCTCAAGTACCAGCATGCGGGGAAATAACGGGCCCGCTGGTACCTGTAGTTCTACAACACAACAAATACCCAAATAAAAACACAACTCACACACCGTGACAGTAAAAATTTATTAAAACACACTTACAAACTCACACATATCCCACGCCGGTCACGTCCACTTGTCCAGTAGAATCCAATAGGGGTACCTGTAAAAATGAGAGACAGATTACTTACCTACATCCCACGCCGGTCACGTCCACTTGTCCAGTAGAATAATCCAATAGGGGCACTTGTAAAAATGAAAATTATACTTACAAACTTCAATCCACAGGAGGAGGGAGAGAGAGAGATAGGGGGAGGGGGGGTTATTCCACTAAAGCAGGCCTGGGGGTGAGGGGGGGTTATTCCAATAAAGCAGCCATGGGGGTACGGGGGGGGGGGGGTTTACTCCACTAAAGCAGGCCTGGGTGCAGTGAGGGGGGGGGGGATTCAAATAAAGAAAGCCTGGGGGGTTATTCAAAGCAGGTCTGGGTGGTTATTACCCAACTAAATCAGGCCTAGGGATGAGGGGGGGGTTGGTGTTCAACTGGGGTGGGGGGATTCAACTACAGCAGGGGTGGGGGGTATTCAAAGCAGGCTGGCTGAGGGAGTTATTTAACTAAAGCATGCCTGTGGGTTGTTTTTTTTAATTAAACAAAGATCTAGGGCTTTTTTATTGTAAAACAAAGCATGTTGCTTTTTTCTTTTTAAATTACAATACACAGCTCCTCTCTCTGTCCAAGGCATGGCAGGGCAAGCACTTCTGTAAATAGAGTGCTCAGCAGTGCAGTCTGAAATTGGCTGCTTGAAGGAGCCAGGCAGAAAACAGACAGAGCGGCGGGCGGCAGCGTACTCTCAGGCAATGTGGACCGCGGATGACGTCAGACGCCAGTTCAGGCGCGCAAGTCCCACCACCGGCCCACAAAGCACCTCGCTGGCGCCAGCACCACCCGCTAGCCTGTTTGCTATACGAAGCCATCCAAAGCAGCGTCACTGGGTGGGCGGGGTGTTGGGAGTCCCAACACCCAGCCCACCCAGTGACGCTGCTTTGGATGGCTTCGTATAGCAAACACTGCCCCATCCAGCTGCTATGGGCTAGGCTCCTTGGGATGCTGTATTGCCATTCGCCCGTCGCCGCCGGGCGGCGGAGTCTCTATTCCTTGACCCTGCCCATGCACCCAGTCTCCCTGCCCCTGTACCGGGAATCAGGATGGAAGCAGGGATGACGGCATGGCGCACTTCTGCACACTGACTGAGTGACAATAGCGGTTGTACACTGCACACAGTCAGTAACCATTGTAATAAAAAAAAATAGGATTTTAATACCTACCGGTAAATCCTTTTCTCTTAGTCCGTAGAGGATTCTGGGGACTCCAAAAGGAGCATGGGGTAGAGACAGGATCCGCAGGAGACATGGGCACTTTAAGACTTTAAATGGGTGTGAACTGGCTCCTCCCTCTATGCCCCTCCTCCAGACCTCAGTTATAAGAACTGTGCCCAGGGAGACGGACATTTCGAGGAAAAGGATTTTTGTTAAACTAAGGGTGAGATACATACCAGCTCACACCACAACACACTCTACAACATGGCTTTTAAGAAAATACCAGTTAACAGCATGAACCAAAAACAGCAACAGGCTGAACATAACCGAAACACAACCTCTGTGTAACAAAAGCAATAACTATCAACAAGTACTGCAGATAGAGTCCGCAATGGGACGGGCGCCCAGCATCCTCTACGGACTAAGAGAAAAGGATTTACCGGTAGGTATTAAAATCCTATTTTCTCATACGTCCTAGAGGATGCTGGGGACTCCAAAAGGACCATGGTGTTTATACTAAAGCTCCAGACCGGGCAGGGGAAAGTGCGGATGACTCTGCAGCACCGATTGAGCAAACATGAGGTCCTCATCAGCCAGGGTATCAAACTTGTAGAACTTAGCAAAAGTGTTTGAACCCGACCAAGTAGCTGCACGGCAAAGTTGAACCGCCGAGACTCCTCGGGCAGCCGCCCAAGATAAGCCCACCTTCCTGGTAGAATGGGCCTTCACCGACTTCGGTAACGGCAATCCAGCCGTAGAATGAGCATGCCGAATCGTATTACAGATCCAGAGTGCAATAGTCTGCTTAGAAGCAGGAGTCCCAACTTTGTTGGGAGCATACAGGATAAACAGCCTCTGTTTTCCTAATCTCAGCCGTTCTGGCAACATAAATTTTCAAAGCTCTGACTACATCGAGAGACTTTGAATCAGCCAAGGCTTCAGTAGCCACAGGCACCACAATAGGTTGGTTCATGTGAAACGAAGAAACCACCTTTGGCAGAAATTGTTGACGAGTTCTCAATTCCGCTCTATCCACATGGAAGATCAAATAGGGGCTCTTGTGAGACAAAGCCGCTAATTCCGACACCCGCCTTGCGGACGCCAAGGCCAAAAGCATGACCACTTTCCAAGTGAGAAATTTTAACTCAACCTTTCGTAAAGGTTCAAACCAGTGTGACATAAGAAATTGCAACACCACGTTAAGGTCCCATGGTGCCACTGGGGGCACAAATGGAGGTTGGATGTGCAGCACTCCTTTCACGAAAGTCTGAACCTCTGAAAGGGAGGCCAATTCTTTTTGAAAGGAAATTGATAAGGCCGAAATCTGCACTTTAATAGAGCCTAACTTTAGGCCCGCATCCACACCTGCTTGCAAAAAATGGAGAAAACGACCCAGCTGAAATTCTTCCGTAGGAGCCTTCTTGGATTCACACCAAGACACATATTTTCTCCAAATACGGTGATAATTGCTTCGCCGTAACCTCCTTTCTAGCATTAAGCAGAGTGGGGATGACTTCACCGGGAATACCCTTTCGAGCTAGGATTTGGCGTTCAACCACCACGCCGTCAAACGCAACAACGGTAAGTCCTGGAACATGCACGGCCATTGGTGTAACAGATCATCTCTTAGAGGAAGAGGCCAGGGATCTCCTATGAGTAATTCCTGAAGATCCGGATACCAGGCCCCCCCGTGGCCAATCTGGAACAATGAGTATAGCCTGAACCCTTGTTCTTCTTATGATCCTTATCACCTTTGGAATGAGTGGAAGTGGAGGGAACACATATACCGACTGAAACACCCACGGTGTCACCAGGGCATCCACTGCACTGGCTTGAGGGTCCCTCGACCTGGAACAATATCTCTGAAGCTTTTTGTTGAGGTGAGACGCCATCATGTCTATTTGAGGAATTCCCCAATGACTTGTCACTTCTGCAAAGACCTCTTGATGAAGACCCCACTCTCCTGGATGGAGATCGTGTCTTCTGAGGAAGTCTGCTTCCCAGTTGTCCACGCCCAGAATGAAGACCGCTGACAGAGCACTTGCATGTTTTTCCGCCCAGCGGAGAACTTTTGTGGCCTCCGCCATCGCCGCTCTGCTTTTTGTTCCACCCTGGCAGTTTATGTACGCCACTGCTGTTATGTTGTCCAACTGAATCAGGACGGGCAGACCGCGAAGAAGATGTTCCGCTTGTAGAAGGCTGTTGTAGATGGCTCTTAATTCCAGAACGTTTATGTGCAGACAAGCTTCCTGGCTAGACCATTTTCCCTGGAAATTTTCCCCCTGTGTGACTGCCCCACAGCCTCAGAGACTTGCATCCGTGGTCACCAGGACCCAATCCTGGACCAGAACCTGCATCCCTCTAGGGGGTGAGAACTTTGGAGCCACCACAGGAGAGATATTCTGGTCCTGGAAGATAGGCTTATTTTCCGGTGCATGTGCAGGTGAGACCCGGACCACTTGTCCAACAGGTCCCACTGAAACACCCTGGCATGGAACCTGCCAAACGGAATGGCTTCGTAGGCTGCCACCATCTTCCCCAGCACCCGAGTGCATTGATGATTCGACACTCTTGCAGGTTTCAGAAACTCCTTGACCATGTTCTGGATTTCCAGAGCTTTTTCTCCTGGGAGAAACACTCTCTGCAGTTCAGTGTCCAGGATCATGCCCAAGAAAGACAGCCGTGTTGTCGGAACCAACTGTGACTTTGGCAAATTTAGGATCCAACCATGTTGTTGCAGGACTGTCAGTGAGAGCGCGACGTTTCTTAGTAACTGCTCCTTTGATCTCGCCTTTATCAGGAGATCGTCCAAGTACGGGATAATTGTGACACCCTGTTTGCGCAGGAGCACCATAATTTCCTCCATTACTTTGGTGAAAATCCTCGGACCCATGGAAAGACCAAACGGCAACGTCTGAAATTGGTAATAACAATCCTGAACAGCAAACCTCAGGTAAGCTTGATGTGGAGGATATATTGGGACATGTAAGCAGGCATCTTTGATGTCGACTGACGCCATAAAATCCCCCCTTTCCAGACTGGAGATCACTGCTCGAAGAGATTCCATCTTGAATTTGAAACTTTTCAGATATAAATTGAGGGATTTTAAGTTCAGGATCGGTCTGACCGAGCCATCCGGCTTTGGGACGACGAACAGGCTCGAATAAAACCCTTCTCCCATTTGTGACGGGGGTACCGTGACAATGACTCGCTGTTGACACAGCTTTTGTATCGCAGCGCACACTACTTCCCTTTCTGGAAGAGAAACTGGCAAGGCTGATTTGAAAAATCGGTGGGGGGGCACGTCTTGAAACTCCAGTTTGTACCCTTGGGACACTATTTCTAACACCCAAGGATCCAGGCCCGAGTGAAACCAGACCTGACTGAAGAGTCGGAGATGTGCCCCCACCGGTGCGGACTCCTGTAGAGGAGCCCCAGCGTCATGCGGTGGACTTGGCAGAAGCCGGGGAGGACTTCTGCTCCTGGGAACCTGCCACAGCAGGTGACCTTTTTCCCCTTCCTCTAACTTTAGAGGCAAGGATGACCCTCTTCCTTTTTTGTATTTATTGGGCCGAAAGGACTGCATCTGATAAAGAGGCGTCTTTTTCTGTTGTGCAGGGACATAAGGTAGAAATGATGACTTACCGGCGGTAGCCGTAGATACCAGATCAGCGAGGCCGTCACCAAATAAGACACCACCTTTATACGGGAGAGCCTCCATAGCTTTCTTAGAGTCGGCATCAGCATTCCATTGATGAATCCACAGTGCTCTCCTGGCCGAGACTGCCATGGCATTGGCCCTTGATCCCAACAGGCCTATATCCCTCGCTGCATCCTTTAGGTAGGCTGCAGCGTCCCTGATATAACCGAGAGTCAAAAGAATGCTATCCCTATCCAGGCTATGTCAGATGCTAAGTTATCTGCCCACTTTCCAGTAGCGCTACTCACCCATGCCGACGCAACGGCAGGTCTGAACAGCGTACCCATAGTGACATAAATGGATTTTAAGGTAGTTTCCTGCTTACGATCCGCAGGGTCCTTTAGGGCAGCCGTGTCAGGAGATGGAAGCGCCACCTTTTTGGACAGCCGTGACAGAGCTTGGTCCACATTGGGGGTTGACTCCCACTTTTCCCTGTCCTCAGAGGGGAATGGATATGCCATCAGAATTCTTTTGGGAATCTGTAACCTTTTGTCAGGAGATTCCCAAGCTTTTATAAAAAGAGTGTTCAGCTCATAAGAGGGGGGAAACATTAGCTCAGGTTTTTTCCCCTTATACAAACAGACCCTTGTATAAGGAATAGTAGGGACTTCTGTGATATGCAATACATCTTTAATTGCCACAATCATGTACTGAATACTCTTAACCAGTTTAGGATTCAAACTGGCATCACTATAGTCGACACTGGAGTCAGAGTCCATGTCGGTATCTGTATCTGTTATCTGAGTAAATGAATGCTTTTGTGACCCCGAGGGGGTCTGGACCTGAGACAAGGCGTCCTTCATGGTTTTTCTCCATGTTTGGGTCTGAGAATCAGATTTATCCAGCCTTTTAGTCAATAACGCCACATTTGCATTCAACGTACTCAACATATCTACCCAATCAGCTGTCGGTGGTGCCGACAGGGTCACTCCCAGCGCCTTATCTGCCCCCACTGCAACTTCCTCCGGGGAGGAGCACTCAGCCACAGACATGTCGACACACACGTACCGACACGCACAATCACACTGGGCTATAGGGGACAGACCCACAGGAAAGCCTGTTAGAGAAACACAGAGGGAGTTTAACAGCTCACAACCCAGCGCCTATCCTGGTACTGAGACTTTATACACACTGCCTCAGACCTGTTAGCGCTTTTATATCAAATGATAATAGTACCAAATCACTGTGCCCCCCCGTTTTGCACCCTGTTACTTGTACAGAAGTGTGGAGGACAGAGCCAGCATCTCTGCAGCTCCTGTGTACAGAAAATGGAGCTGGTTAGCTGTGAGGGCTAAGCCACGCCCCCCCGCTTCAGTCCCGCTCAGATTCAAAAATGTTATGCTGCGGGGGTTATATTTAGTGCCTAGGCACTTCTAATATATATTTTTGCCAGTGTTTAACTTCAGTATTCATGCTGCCCAGGGCGCCCCCCCCAGCGCCCTGCACCCTGCACCCTGCTAGTGCCGCCATATGTGTGTGTGGGAGCATGGCGCGCTGCGCGACCGCTGCGCGGTACCTCAATACTGAAGTCTTCTGCCGTCACTGAAGTCTTCTTTTCTTCAAAATACTCACCCGGCTTCTTTTTTCTGGCTCTGCGAGGGGGGTGACGGCGCGGCTCCGGGAACGAGCAGCTAGGCGCACCAAGTGATCGGACCCTCTGGAGCTAATGGTGTCCAGTAGCCTAAGAAGCAGAGCCTTTGAACTCACAGAAGTAGGTCTGCTTCTCTCCCCTCAGTCCCACGATGCAGGGAGCCTGTTGCCAGCAGTGCTCCCTGAACATAAAAAACCTAACATAAGTCTTTTTTACAGAGAAACTCAGGAGATCTCCCCTATGTGTGTCCAGTCTCTCTGGGCACAGAATCTAACTGAGGTCTGGAGGAGGGGCATAGAGGGAGGAGCCAGTTCACACCCATTTAAAGTCTTAAAGTGCCCATGTCTCCTGCGGATCCCGTCTCTACCCCATGGTCCTTTTGGAGTCCCCAGCATCCTCTAGAACGTATGAGAAAAATATGTTTTTAACACAAACAAACCGCTGCTGGGCACTGTAGTCTGTAGTAATGTACACACGAACAGCGGCGGGGGTGCCCCCTCCCCACCCGCTGCAGAGTCTCCACAGCGCCCAGGGCACGTGCCCCACTCACCCAGCCCTAGATACGCCTCTGTCTCCCTCACTCCCTGACTGAGATGCTGGGCACCATATTATAAGCATATGAGATACTGAAAAATAGTTGCGGCCAGTCTCTGGGACTGCAGGGTAAGGTCTCCCTTGTAAAGCCACCTGTATACAGCACTGTGACTTTACAAACACTGGGGTTTTCTACATGTCTTTATACAGACAGCATTAGTTAAGAAAAAGTGTACCTATTACAGGATATATTGTATGAGTATTCTAATATATACCCCTAGTCTAGGACCGTGCTGTGTTATATATATATATATATATATATATATATATATATCTGTACATATACTAGTCCAGTGCAGTTTTACTGTCATAATAATTATCTGCATTGCCTGTGACTGTGTGTGCCTGTATCTGCTGTGTGGTTTCACTTTCAGTGTTTCCCAGATATATCTTTCACTATATTCTGTACCCTAAGCGACTAGGTGCATCAGGGTCATATATATAGTGCGTCACAGTATTTACCTATTACGTGTATTCTACTGTGTACACAGTCACATAATACCGTATTTATTCGCTGGTGTTGTGTACTGTGTCTACAGTCACATACTAACAAATTTATTTGCACGTATTGTACTCTGTCTGGCTTTATCGTACTAATTCGCTCTGTTGTTGCATTTGTGTACAAAGTCTAACAAGAAGGGCAGTAAATCTGTGGACGCTCCCGGATCATGCAGAGCATGCGCCAAAGATTTACCAGAGGCGAAAGCTGTGTATGGTGGTCTGTGTACTATGTGTCATACATCTCCCAGTCAGTCCGCAGCTCTTGTAACCAATCAGTAGCCACCCTAGGCTGCATTCACAAACCTACTGGGTACTCTGGTGGAATGCCTTATGCCCCCTATGGGACCACCTGTGCCACTACTTATCCCTATGTTTAATCCGCCTTGGGCGGAACATTTGTCTAACCAGTTGCAGCAATTAAATCATTCCCTGGTCAGACAAAAGTCTACTCCCGGTCACTCTCGTGTCTCTGGGTCATCTAAGCGGGCAGCTTCCTCCTCACAATCCATAAATCTCTCTGATGTTTCCACTGAAGAGGAGGGGGAGCATACTGTCCTGTCAGACACTGAATCAGGTGTTTCTGATGATTCTCCATTGCAAATTGATGTCCCTGCCCTTGTGGTTGCTATTAAGCAGATCCTACAAATCACTGATGATGAGGATTCCACTACTGTGGCTAAGAAAACTGATATGTTTAAATGGCAGAAACTGGTTAAAAATAGGATTTTTATTACCTACCGGTAAATCCTTTTCTCGTAATTCGTAGAGGATACTGGTGATCCATTTAGTACCATGGGGTATAGACGGGTCCACTAGGAGCCATGGGCACTTTAAGAATTTGATACTGCGGGCTGGCTTCACCCTCTATGCCCCTCCTACCAGCTCAGTCTAGGAAACTTATGGATATACTTTGAAAAAAAGATATAAAAGGATAGTGGTGAGATTCCGAACCAGCACACACAAACAAGAGGAAAGCCAAGCTAACCAAACTTGAAAACAGGAACAGCAACAGCTGAACCAAACAACAATACTTAACCAAGTAATAGTGCAGGAAGAATGACGCACCGGGCGGGGGCCCAGTATCCTCTACGGACTACAAGAAAAGGATTTACCGGTAGGTAATTAAAATCGCATTTTCTCTTACATCCTAGAAGATACTGGGGATCCATTTAGTACCATGGGGAAGTACCAAAGGTCCCAAACCGGGTGGGAGATTGCTGAGGTTCCTGCAGAACTGATTGACCAAACTGAAGGTCCTCAGAGGGCAAAGTATCGAACTTGTAGAACTTAGCAAACGTGGTCGAACCTGACAAAGTATCTGTTCGGCAGAGCTGTAGCCGAGACATTTATTGGGATCATAAAGAACGTACAACGAGTCCGATTTTCTGTGACGAGCTGTTCGCTTTACATACACCTTCAAGGCCCCCACAACATCCAAAGACTTTGTAGCAGAGGTGTCAGTAATAACCGGAACCACAATACATAGTAACATAGTAACATAGTATCTAAGGTTGAAAAAAAGACAATTGTCCATCGAGTTCAACCTATTTGTGGTCTCCTATGCATGATGATTTGACTATGCATGATGATTTGACTAAATCAACTAAGGTTGGTTGATGTGAAACGCAGGCACCACTTTAGGAAGAAATTGCTGATGAGTTCTGAGTTCAGCTCTGTCTTCATGGAAAATTAAATAGGGGCTCTTGTGAGACATCGCCCCCAGCTCTGACACACGTCTTGCTGAAGCCAAGGCCAACAGTGTGACGGTCTTCCACGTAAGATATTTGATATCTACCTCCTGTAACGGTTCAAACCAGTCCGTTTGGAGGAACTGAAGCACCACGTTGAGATCCCAAGGTGCCGTGGGAGGCACAAAGGGAGGTTGGATGTGCAGAACACCTATCAAGAATGTCTGGACCTCAGGGAGAGAAGCCAATTGTTTCTGAAATAAAATGGACATGGTCGAAATCTGGACTTTTATGGAGCCCAGACGTAGGCCCACATCCACACCTGGCTGCAGAAAAAGCAGGAAACGTCCCAGTTGAGATTCCACCGCAGAATATTTTCTGCTCTCAAACCAAGAGACGTATTTCTTCCAAATACGGTGGTAATGTTTAGACGTTACCTCTTGTATCATAGTCGGGATGACCTTGTCAAGGATCCCTCTCCGGGCTAGAATCAGCCGTTCAACTTCGATGCCGTTAAACAAAGCCATGGAAAGTCTTGATAGACGAATGGGCCCTGTTGCAAAAGATCCTCGCGAAGAGGTAGAGGCCACAGATCTTCAATTAGCATCTCTATAAGGTCCGTGTACCAGGCCCTTCTTGGCCAGTCCGTAGCAATGAGTATTGCTTGAACCTTTTCCCTTTTTATTTGTTTGAGAATTCTTGGGATCAGAGGAACTGGAGGAAACACGTACACCATCTGATAGACCCATGGAGTCGTCAGAGCGTCTACCGCCACTGCCTGTGGCTCTCTCGACCTGCAACAATACCACTTGAGCTTCTTGTTTAGTCTAGAGGCCATCATGTTGATTTGTGGATAACCCCACTGACGTGTCAAGCACCTGAACACCTCCGGGTGAAGGCCCCACTCCCCCGGGAGCAGGTCGTGTCTGCTGTGGAAGTCTGCTTCCCAGTTGTCTACTCCCGGAATGAAGACCACTGACAATGCCACGGCATGTTTTTCTGCCCAGAGGAGAATTCTTGTCACCTCTAACAATGCTGCTCTGCTTTTTATTCCGCCCTGTCGGTTTATGTACATTATTGCCATCACATTGTCTGACTGCACTTGAATGGCTTGATCTTGAAGAAGATATGAGGCCTGCAGAAGGGCATTGTATATAGCCCTGAGTTCCAGAATGTTGATTGGAAAGGCGACTTCCTGACTTGACCATCTTCCTTTAAACTGCACCCCCAGGGTGACTGCTCCCCAACCACTGAGGCTTGCGTCTGTGGTTAGTAGAATCCATTTCTGAATTCTGAACCATTGACCCTCGATTAGGTGAGAAGTCTGAAGCCACCATAAAAGAGAAATCCTGGCTCTTGGCCACAGACGGATCCTCTGGTGCATGTGAAGATGCAATTCTGACCATTTCTCCAGCAGATCGAGTTGGTAGGGTCTTGCGTGAAACCTTCCGTACTGAAGTGCCTCGTAAGAGGCTACCATTTCCCCCAGAAGGCGAATGCATAGATGCACCGATATCTGGGTTGGCTTCAGGACATCCTGAACCATCGACTGGATTACCAAAGCCTTTTCCAACAGAAGGAACACTTTCTGCAACTCTGTGTCCAGTATCAGTCCCAGGAATGGAAGCCTCCGTGTTGGCTCTAGGTAAGATTTCGATAGGTTCAGAATCCACCCGTGATCCCGGAGTAGTTGGGTCGAGAGGGCAATGCTGTCCAACAACCTCTCCCGGGACGGCGCCTTTATCAGAAGATTGTCCAGGTACAGAATTATGTTCACTCCCTGTTTGCAGTGGAGGAACATCATCTCTGCCATCACCTTGGTGAACACCCTTGATGCCATGGAGAGACCAAATGGCAGGGCCTGGAACTGGTAGTGACAGTCCTGCAGTGTAAACCGTAGATAAGCCTGATGAGGTGGCCAGATCGGAATGTGAAAGTATGCATCCTTGATATCCAGAGACATTAGGAATTCCCTTTCCTCCAGACCTGAGATCACCGCTCTCAGAGACTCTTGAATTTGAATACCGGTAAGTACGGGTTCAATGACTTGAGGTTCAAAATTGGGCTTACCAAACCGTCTGGTTTCGGTACTACAAACAAGTTGGAATAGTACCCCTTGTTTTGCAGATGAGGTGGAACCTGGAACAATGATCTGAGTCTGCACCAGTTTCTGAATGATGTCCTGTAAAGTTATACTTGCCTCCTGTGAAACTGGTAAGCCTGATTTGAAGAATCTGTGAGGTGGAAGCTCCTGGAACTCCAGTCTGTAGCCCTGGGAAATAAGATTTATGACCCAGGGATCCTAGCACGAACTTGTCCAGATGTGACTGAAGAATTTTAGCCAGGCTCCCACCCGCCAGTCTTCCAGGCATAGCGGTCCACCGTCATGCTGAAGGCTTTGAGGAGGTAGAGATTGAATTCTGTTCCTGAGCACCGGTAGTTGCTGGTTTGCATGGTTTACCTCTAGTGCCTCTGGTGGCGGTAGTAGAACCTCTGGTTTTTCCCTTAAACTTGGCTGTCCGAAAGGACTGCAAACTGGAAGCTGAGTAGGCCTTCCTGGCTGGGGGAGCTGCGGAAGGAAGATAAGTGGACTTATTCACAGTAGCTTTGGAGATACATTTATCCAGTTCATCTCCAAATAAGGCCTCTCCTGTAAATGGTAGGCCTTCCACGCCTTTCCTGGAGGCCGCTTCAGCAGTCCACTGGCGTAGCCATAAGCCCATGCATGCTGACACTGCCATAGCAGTGGTGCGTGCATTAAGCAAGCCTATTTCTTTTATGGCTTCCAACATAAAGTTTGCAGAGTCCTGTATATGTTGCAGGAGTAAAACAATCTCCCCCCTAGATAAGGAATCTAACCCCTCAATTAGGTTACCTGACCATTTAGCAATGGCTTTGGTAATCCAAGCACATGCTATAGTGGGTCTCTGGGCCACCCCAGCAGCTGTGTACAAAGACTTGAGTGTGGTCTCAATTCTACGATCAGCCGTGTCTTTCAGGGAGGCAGCACCAGGGACAAGCAATACTATTTTCCTTAACAGCCTGGATACTGATGCGTCCACTATCGGTGGATTTTCCCATTTTTTCCTATCCTCAGGAGGAAAAGGAAAGGATGAGAGTAGGGATTTGAAACTTCCTATCAGGATTAACCCACGGTGGTTCAAACAGGGTATGCAGTTCCTTTGACACAGGAAAAGTGACTGAGGATTTCTTTTTTAAATTAAAATAAGATTCCTCACACTCCTCTGTCATCCTATCAGGAATTTGCAGAACGTTTCTGCTAGCTTCTATAAGAGCCTCTATTCCCTGTGACAGAGCAGCATCCTCCCCTCCCCCTCTGAGTCCACCTCACCCTCCTCCATGTCTGACGCTGTATCATCAGAATCAGAATGCAGGAAATGGGCAAGAGTACGATTTTGCGGACAAATGGTAGAGGTCTGAGATGCTGGTTTGGGGACTGAGTCTCTGTTCATAAACACATACACAGACTGTCTTAAGTATTGCGTCTCTTTCTCATTGTGGGACAATTTAGTAGAAATATTGGAAATCATTCCTTCAGTGGAATCCAGCCATGCTGGTTCAGCCCCGCTAGCCTGGGAAGGTGTACTATACTGAGTACACAGTAGTGAGCCCCCTGGGGAAGGGGAACAATCTGCTGTAGGTGAAACACACTCTTTGCCTGCAATATTGTAAATGTGACAGCACACACACGAAAAAGTTAAAAGCACAATTAGCCCACAAAGAGCACTTCCAGGGAGACGCAGAGTATTATGAAGTCAGCACACAGCACCCATATCGCTAATGCCAAGGTTAGTTGGGTCGCAGATTAAGTACCCAGATTGGGGACTTAGTACACTAATAGTCGCTTCCCCCCTGCTATGACCCCCTGGTACCACTGAGGTAATCTGGAGTTTCTCCGGAGGAAGTGCGTGTCCCTGTCAGTCAGCGTCTGTGTCCACTGCAGAGGGAAAATGGCACGGTGAGCTGCTGGATCCGGTCATAGTGAAGTCCCGCCCCCTCCATGGCGCGCAAGCTTCCCGCTTTTTTTATACTGGCTGAGGTAATTTAGTGCTTAAAATGGAGCCAGATCCGTTTTAAATCTTTGTTTCCAGTGTGGGTACTGTGTACAGTGTACTTTGACCCAGTTTGCCTCCTCAGCAGCTGTGCGTCTGCACTGTGTACTAAATTTGGAGACATAGTCCGCCCCGGTGAGAAGCCGTGCGTCTCTGTACCCTCATGCCGCCATAATGGCTGGCGACTCACTAACTGGGACGCCGCCTTAGTACTCACCACTCTTCAGTCTTCTGGCTCTGTTAGGGGTGCCGGCATGCTGCGGGAATGTACGCTCGCCGTGGTGGGGGTTGCGAATAGTTCCCTCAGGAGCTAGTGTCCTGTCAGCGGGGAATGGGACCATTAACCCTTCAAGAGGTTGGGCCATTCCCCCCCCCCCCCCCTAAGTCCCATGAAGCAGGCAGGCTGGTACCAACCAGTCCTGCCTGACAATACCAGACAAAATAAATGCAGAAAACTCTTCAGGAGCTTCCATAAGCGTGACTGGCTCCTCCGGGCACATTTTCTAAACTGAGTCTGGTAGTAGGGGTATAGAGGGAGGAGCCAGCCCAAACTATCAATTCTTAAAGTAACCGTGGCTCCTAGTGGACCCGTCTTTACCCCATGGTACTAAATGGATCCCCAGTATCCTCTAGGACGTAAGAGAAAAGCTACTACCCCATTTTGACCATTTAGTGGGCATCAGGTAGGAGCCCTAGTCTAATCCAGGGAAGAAATTCCCTTTGTCTAAATGGGCCTTGGCTCACTATCCTCTCCCTGCCAAGTTATGTAACAAGTGGGAAAATTCACAGCCGGTGGATTTCATGTCACCCGCCTAGTGGTGTTGTCCACTCTGCCTGTCACCACTGTCACTTCACTGAAGGAACCAACAGATAAGCGTGTGGAGGGATGCTTGAAATATATTTACTCCCTTACAGGTGCTGTACATAGACCCACTATTGTGGTCTCTTAGCTGCAAAAGGAATTGAAGCATGGGTTCAGGCATTAGAGGAAGAGCTGCCCGAGGATATATCTGACAATGCCAGACAATACCTGTCTCACATTACCACCACCGCCTATTACATTCAGGAGGCATTCTCTGAGGCGGATGTGTTGGCAGCCAAGGCGTCGACTACGTCTTCTGTAGTCACCGTATTCTGTGGTTGAGGTCGTGGAAGGTGGACCTAGACTTCAAAAAGACCTTGGAGGTACTTCCCTTCACTGGGGACATTTTGTTTGGGGAAGACTGATTTTCTCCCAAATACTAATCCTTCTGCACAGAAGGCAAAAGGTACCACATTTCATTCTTTTCTGCCTCAAAGGAAAGCAAAAGGTCAGGCATGCCCGAGACAATCTCGTGCTCCCAAAACCATCAAGCCCAAGGGAAAGCAGTTCTGGGCGGCCCGTCAGCCTGCTTCTAAACAAGACAAGTCTGCCGCATGACGGGGCAGGCCTTCCCCTGGGGGACTCCAGGGTGGGAGGCCGACTTCTGCAGTTCACCCAGGTCTGGTTAAAGACCACTTCAGAGGCATAGGTGCTGGAAGTTGTCTCTCACGTGTACGCAGTCTCCTTCAAGAGACGTCCCCCTCACCAGTTTTGCACCACGGTTATCCCTTCGGTTCCGTTAAAGGCGCAAGCTCTGCAAAAGGTTGTGGGTTCCCTCCTGAATACAGGAGCGGTAGTGCCGATTCCTCTGGCCCAGAGAGGCAGAGGTTACTACTCGACCATGTTTCTAGTTCTGAAACCCAATGGGTCTTTCCAGCCTATACTTAACGTCAAATCACTGAACAAGTTTGTGAGAGTATCCAAGTTCCATATGGAAACACTGAGCTCGATTGTACTGGCTATGGAACCTGTAGACTATATGGTATCCCTGGATATACAGGATGCTTACCTGCATATACCTATTGCCATGTCGCATCAGCAGTATCTGCGGTTTGCTATTGGCAACCTCCACTAACAGTTCTAGGCTCTGCCATTTGGACTGCCTACGTCTCCTCGGATCTTCACCAAGGTCATGGCCGTAATGACGGCCCATCTCCGTCGCCAGGGAGTCAGGATCCTGCCGTATCTGGATGACTTGCTGATTCTGGCAAACTCCCACGATGTCCTCCTCAGTCATCTGCAACTGACAGTAAGCTTCCTACAAGCACACGGCTGGCTAATCAATTGGAAGAAATCCTTGCTGGTCCCAGCTCAGAGCATAGTGCACCTGGGGTCACTCCTGGACACACACAGTCAACGACTGTTCCTGTCTACAGAAAAAGTGTTGAGACTTCAAGACAGGAGATGCTGCCTTTGTTGCCCCAGAGTGTCGATATACTTGGCCTTGCAAGTACTTGACCTGATGGTGTCGGCATTCAACATGGTAGAGTACACTCAATTTAATTCTCGCCCTCTGCAGAGGTTAATCCTTTACAAGTGGGACGGCCTACCTCATAGGATCAGATCTCACATGATCACTTTGACTCCGGAGGTTCATCTGTCGCTGGCCAGATGGCTACACGACCAGCAATTGAGCAGGGGCCGTCCCTTCTGGATCCCCGACTGGGTCCTGCTGACAACGGACACCAGTCTGAGGGGATGGGGTGCAGTGTTACAGCAACACTCTTTTCAAGGTCACTGGACCCAGGAGGAGTCACTCCTCCCAATAAACATTCTGGAGTTGTGGGCGGTGTTCAATGCATTGACTCTTGCCCTTCCTCTTGTACAGAACAGGCTGGTTCAAGTACGGTCAGACAATGCCACTATGGTGGCATACATAAACCATCAAGGCGACACTCGAAGCCACATGGCTATAATGGAAGTGTCAACAATCCTTCGTTGGGCGGAGTGCCATCTGCCAGCAATATCTGCAGTGTTCATTCTGGGCATCCTAAACTGGGAAGCGGACTTCCTCAGTCTCCAAGACGTGCACGCCGAAGAGTCGAGTCTTCATCCAGAAGTCTTTCAACTCCTAGTGGACAAGTGGGGCCTACCAGACGTAGACCTGACGGTATCTGATCACAATCACAAGGTTCCGGTCTTCAGATCAAGGACCAGGGATCCTCAAGCAGCATTCGTGGATGCACTGGCAATTCCATGGAACTTTCGGCTGCCCTATGTGTTCCCTCCAGTGTCACTCCTGCCCAGGGTCCTGTAGAAGTTCTAACAAGAAGGAGGATTTCTACTTCTAGTTGCTCCAGCGTTGCCCAGACGGCATTGGTTTTCAGACCTACAGGGTCTGTCGACAGAGCGTACTCTTCTACTTACTCAGTGCCCAGACCTCCTCGTACAGGGCCCTTGTCTTTATCAGGAACTGGCCAGGTGGCTTTGACAGCATGGCTCTTGAAGCGTCACTCCTGAGAGCCAAAGGATTCTCTGAGGCGGTCATCCAAACTATGTTAAAAGCCATCCAGCTTCAGCTCGGATTTATTACAGGGTCTGGAATTCTTACTTCACCTGGTGTGCTGATAAGAATTATGATGCATACAGATTCAGAACTTCCAGAATTCCGGCTTTTCTGCAAAGAGGCCTGAACTTAGTCCTTCGTCTGGCCTCCCTCAAGGTTCACATATCTGCCTTGTTGGTATGGTTTCAGAGAAAATTACATCTATACCTGACGTTCATACATTCATTCACGGTGTCTTACGGATTCAGCTTCCCTATGTCCCTCCTGTGGCTCCATGGGATCAGGCTGTTATTCTGAATGCCCTGCAAGAGTCTCCATTTGAACCTCTTGAGAAGGTGGTTCTTAAATGGCTCATGGTCAAGGTCTTGTTTTTACTGGCTATTGCCTCTGCAAGCAGGGTGCAGGACTTAGGCGCATTGTCCTGTCGTCCACCCTTTCTAATGTTTCATCGCTAACGGGCAGTTCTTAGATCTCGGACAGGTTATTTACCTAAGGTGGTGTCATCTTTTCACCTAAACCAAGAGATTGTGGTTCCGGCCTTTATCTCTTCTCATTTGTCCTCCAAAGAGCGGTCTTTGGATGTGGTACAGGCTGTCCGAATATATATGGAGAGGACTGCCTCTATCAGGAGGTCAGACTCTCTTTTTGTCTTGTTTGGTTTTCACAAACGTGGCTGGCCTGCGAATAAGCAAACTTTGGCCAGATGGATTAGAATGGTGATTGCACAAGCTTATGCGCAGGCTGGTCTCCCAGCTCCTGCTGCTATTAATGCCCATTCTACTCAGTCTGTTGGACCTTCTTGGGTGGCTCGCCGTAGCGCGTCCGCAGAACAATTGTGCAAGGCGGCTACGTGGTCCTCAGTGAACATGTTTATTAGGTTCTATGCTTTTGATACTTCAGCCACCCAGGATGCCAGGCCCTCATACTGGCTAAGACATGTCCCCTCCCTTGAGGAACTGCTATAGGACATCCCCGATGGTTCCCTGTGGAAACCAATGTAACCTGCTGCAGAAAAGGAGAGTTATGGTAGACTTACCATTGTTAACTCTCTTTCTACAAGGTACATTGGGTTCCACAGGGCACCCACCCTGACCCACCTAGCTTCTATGGGTTTGTATGGCATTAGCCGTTGGTCCCTTCTCCTGTCGTGAAAATGTGGTTCTATGTGACTAACCTCTCTTACCTGCTCCTGCATTGGACTGGTTAATGAAACTGAGCTCACAGTGCCTGGAGGCGGGGTTATAGAGGAGGCCCCAATGCATCCTGGGACAGCCTAAAGCGTTAGCCTGTTGGTGCCTCTCGATCAATATCAACTCTACAACCCAATGTTTTAATGTGAACCCAATGTACCTCGCAGAGAGTTAACAATGGTAAGTCTACCATAACTCTCCTTTTCGCTGTGCAAGTGTGCGTTCCTATGTGTTTGTGCAGTCTCTGTGCAGCACAGGACTTACTTATCCAGTGCGATTGAATCCTGCTGATCGGGGTCGGAGCTGACGTTAAAATGCTTGAGGACGCCTGCATTTTTCCGGAGTCTCCCTGAAAATGGTCAGTTGCCACCCACAAAC
The DNA here is from genome assembly GCF_028390025.1 of Pseudophryne corroboree. NCBI lineage: Eukaryota > Metazoa > Chordata > Amphibia > Anura > Myobatrachidae > Pseudophryne > Pseudophryne corroboree. The sequence goes on along the minus strand of NC_086444.1, from coordinate 178,634,413 downwards.
AGCCTCTTCCTGTCAATCACCTTGCGAATGCCCGTGCGTATGGATCCTTCGCACCATCCCGTCATTGACCAGCGATGCCCGTTGTAGCCGTCCGACGCGCCTGCACATTGCGGTGCATACGCATGCGCAGATTGGATCTGATCGCCCTCTGTGCGAAAATGCACAGCAGCAATCAGATCTGAATTAGGCCCATAGTACTGTTTCTAATTTCTTCCCTGCAGAACTAGTATGCCTTCATGTTTATTCCTCATTTGAGTCATTTTGATTCTTGGTTTAACTTGTATGAGTTGTACTTATATTTACACTTCAATGTACTGTTATTGTTTCCGTATTACAGTACTGTGCAAAAGTTTTAGGCAGGTGTGGAAAAAATGCTGCAAAGCAAAAATGCTTTCAAATATAGTAGTGTTTACCTGTGGTGCATTTCAGTTTTGAACAGTTTGCTGACCACCAGTATATAATATATTGCATTACGGTACAGTAGGCCACTGCTGTACCTACCTCTGTGTCGTCAAGTATACTATCATTCTATACCTGTGATGCATTTAATTTTTGCACAGTTTGCTGACCACCAGTATATAATACATAGCAGTACGGTACAGTAGGCCACTGCTGTACCTACCTCTGTGTCGTCAAGTATACTATCCATCCATACCTGTGGTGCATTTCAGTTTTGCACAGTTTGCTGACCACCAGTATATAATATATATAGCAGTACGGTACAGTAGGCCACTGCTGTACCTACCTCTGTGTCGTCAAGTATACTATCCATCCATACCTGTAGTGCATTTCAGTTTTGCACAGTTTGCTGACCACCAGTATATAATATATATAGCAGTACGGTACAGTAGGCCACTGCTGTACCTACCTCTGTGTCGTCAAGTATACTATCCATCCATACCTGTGGTGCATTTCAGTTTTGCACAGTTTGCTGACCACCAGTATATAATATATAGCATTACGGTACAGTAGGCCACTGCTGTACCTACCTCTGTGTCGTCAAGTATACTATCCATCCATACCTGTGGTGCATTTCATTTTTGCACAGTTTGCTGACCACCAGTATATAATATATAGCAGTACGGTACAGTAGGCCACTGTTGTACCTACCTCTGTGTCGTCAAGTATACTATCCATCCATACCTGTAGTGCATTTCAGTTTTGCACAGTTTGCTGACCACCAGTATATAATATATATAGCAGTACGGTACAGTAGGCCACTGCTGTACCTACCTCTGTGTCGTCAAGTATACTATCCATCCATACCTGTGGTGCATTTCAGTTTTGCACAGTTTGCTGACCACCAGTATATAATATATAGCATTACGGTACAGTAGGCCACTGCTGTACCTACCTCTGTGTCGTCAAGTATACTATCCATCCATACCTGTGGTGCATTTCAGTTTTGCACAGTTTGCTGACCACCAGTATATAATATATAGCAGTACGGTACAGTAGGCCACTGCTGTACCTACCTCTATGTCGTCAAGTATACTATCCATCCATACCTGTTGTGCATTTCAGTTTTGCACAGTTTGCTGACCACCAGTATATAATATATAGCAGTACGGTACAGTAGGCCACTGCTGTACCTACCTCTGTGTCATCAAGTATACTATCCATCCATACCTGTGGTGCATTTTAGTTTTGCACAGTTTGCTGACCACCAGTATATAATATATATAGCAGTACGGTACAGTAGGCCACTGCTGTACCTACCTCTGTATCGTCAAGTATACTATCCATCCATACCTGTGGTGCATTTCAGTTGTGCGCAGTATATATAGTAGTAGGCCATTGCTATTGATACTGGCATATAATTCCACACATTAAAAAATGGAGAACAAAAATGTGGAGGTTAAAATAGGGAAAGATCAAGATCCACTTCCACCTCGTGCTGAAGCTGCTGCCACTAGTCATGGCCGAGACGATGAAATGCCATCAACGTCGTCTGCCAAGGCCGATGCCCAATGTCATAGTAGAGAGCATGTAAAATCCATAAAAAAAAAGTTCAGTAAAATGACCCAAAAATCAAAATTGAAAGCGTCTGATGAGAAGCGTAAACTTGCCAATATGCCATTTACGACACGGAGTGGCAAGGAACGGCTGAGGCCCTGGCCTATGTTCATGGCTAGTGGTACAGATTCACATGAGGATGGAAGCACTCATCCTCTCGCTAGAAAAATTAAAAGACTTAAGCTGACAAAAGCACAGCAAAGAACTGTGCGTTCTTCTAAATCACAAATCCCCAAGGAGAGTCCAATTGTGTCGGTTGCGATGTCTGACCTTCCCAACACTGGACGGGAAGAGCTTGCGCCTTCCACCATTTGCACGCCCCCTGCAAGTGCTGGAAGGAGCACCCGCAGTCCAGTTCCTGATAGTCAAATTGAAGATGTCACTGTTGAAGTACACCAGGATGAGGATATGGGTGTTGCTGGCGCTGGGGAGGAAATTGACAAGGAGGATTCTGATGGTGAGGTGGTTTGTTTAAGTCAGGCACCCGGGGAGACACCTGTTGTCCGTGGGACGAATATGGCCATTGACATGCCTGGTCAAAATACAAAAAAAATCAGCTCTTCGGTGTGGAATTATTTCAACACAAATGCGGACAACAGGTGTCAAGCCGTGTGTTGCCTTTGTCAAGCTGTAATAAGTAGGGGTAAGGACGTTAACCACCTAGGAACATCCTCCCTTATACGTCACCTGGACCGCATTCATCAGAAGTCAGTGACAAGTTCAAAAACTTTGGATGACAGCGGAAGCAGTCCACTGACCACTAAATCCCTTCCTCTTGTAACCAAGCTCCTGCAAACCACACCACCAACTCCCTCAGTGTCAATTTCCACCTTGCACAGGAAAGCCAATAGTCCTGCAGGCCATGTCACTGGCAAGTATGACGAGTCCTCTCCTGCCTGGGATTCCTCCGATGCATCCTTGAGTGTAACACCTACTGCTGCTGGCGCTGCTGTTGTTGCTGCTGGGAGTCGATCGTCATCCCAGAGGGGAAGTCGGAAGACCACTTGTACTACTTCCAGTAAGCAATTGACTGTCCAACAGTCCTTTGCGAGGAAGATGAAATATCACAGCAGTCATCCTGCTGCAAAGTGGATAACTCAGGCCTTGGCAGCCTGGGCGGTGAGAAACGTGGTTCCGGTATCCACCGTTAATTCAGAGGCAACTAGAGACTTGATTGAGGTACTGTGTCCCCGGTACCAAATAACATCTAGGTTCCATTTCTCTAGGCAGGCGATACCGAAAATGTACACAGACGTCAGAAAAAGAGTCACCAGTGTCCTAAAAAATGCAGTTGTACCCAATGTCCACTTAACCACGGACATGTGGACAAGTGTAGCAGGGCAGACTCAGGACTATATGACTGTGACAGCCCACTGGGTAGATGTATTGCCTCCCGCAGCAAGAACAGCAGCGGCGGCACCAGTAGCAGCATCTCGCAAACGCCAACTCGTTCCTAGGCAGGCTACGCTTTGTATCACCGCTTTCCAGAAGAGGCACACAGCTGACAACCTCTTACGGAAACTGAGGAACATCATCGCAGAATGGCTTACCCCAATTGGACTCTCCTGGGGATTTGTGACATCGGACAACGCCAGCAATATTGTGCGTGCATTACATCTGGGCAAATTCCAGCACGTCCCATGTTTTGCACATACATTGAATTTGGTGGTGCAGAATTATTTAAAAAACGACAGGGGCGTGCAAGAGATGCTGTCGGTGGCCCGAAGAACTGCTGGCCACTTTCGGCATTCAGCCACCGCGTACCGAAGACTGGAGCACCACCAAACATTCCTGAACCTGCCCTGCCATCATCTGAAGCAAGAGGTGGTAACCTCTATATGCTTCAGAGGATGGAGGAGCAGCAAAAGGCCATTCAAGCCTATACATCTGCCCACGATATATAGGCAAAGGATGGGGAATGCACCTGACTCAAGCACCTGACTCAAGCGCAGTGGAGAATGATTTCAATGATTTCAACGTTGTGCAAGGTTCTGCAACCCTTTGAACTTGCCACACGTGAAGTCAGTTCAGACACTGCCAGCCTGAGTCAGGTCATTCCCCTCATCAGGCTTTTGCAGAAGAAGCTGGAGACATTGAAGGAGGAGCTAAAACAGAGCGATTCCGCTAGGCATGTGGGACTTGTGGATGGAGCCCTTAATTCGCTTAACCAGGATTCACGGGTGGTCAATCTGTTGAAATCAGAACACTACATTTTGGCCATCGTGCTCGATCCTAGATTTAAAACCTACGTTGTATCTCTCTTTCCGGCAGACACAAGTCTGCAGAGGTTCAAAGACCTGCTGGTGAGAAAATTGTCAAGTCAAGCGCAACTGGGGGTGCGAGGAAAAGGCTAAGAATTCCGAGCCCACCCGCTGGCGGTGATGCAGGGAAGTCTGGAGCGAGTGCTGACATCTGGTCCGGACTGAAGGACCTGCCAACGATTACTGACATGTCGTCTACTGTCACTGCATATGATTCTCTCACCATTGAAAGAATGGTGGAGGATTATATGAGTGACCGCATCCAAGTAGGCACGTCAGACAGTCCGTACGTATACTGGCAGGAAAAAGAGGCAATTTGGAGGCCCTTGCACAAACTGGCTTTATTCTACCTAAGTTACCCTCCCTCCAGTGTGTACTCCGAAAGAGTGTTTAGTGCAGCAGCTCACCTTGTCAGCAATCGGCGTACGAGGTTACTTCCAGAAAATGTGGAGAAGATGATGTTTATCAAAATGAATTATAATCAATTCCTCCGTGGAGACATTCACCAGCAGCAGTTGCCTCCAGAAAGTACACAGGGACCTGAGATGGTGGATTCCAGTGGGGACGAATTAATAATCTGTGAGGAGGGGGATGTACACAGTGAAAGGGGTGAGGAATCGGAGGATGATGATGAGGTGGACATCTTGCCTCTGTAGAGCCAGTTTGTGCAAGGAGAGATTGATTGCTTCTTTTTTTGGTGGGGGCCCAAACCAACCAGTCATTTCAGTCACAGTCGTGTGGCAGACCCTGTCGCTGAAATGATGGGTTCGTTAAAGTGTGCATGTCCTGTTTATACAACATAAGAGTGGGTAGGAGGGCCCAAGGATAATTCCATCTTGCACCTCTTTTTTCTTTCATTTTTCTTTGCATCATGTGCTGTTTGGGGACAATTTTTTTGAAGTGCCATCCTGCCTGACACTGCAGTGCCACTCCTAGATGGGCCAGGTGTTTGTGTCGGCCACTTGGGTCACTTAGCTTAGTCACACAGCGACCTTGGTGCGCCTCTTTTTTTCTTTGCATCATGTGCTGTTTGGGGACAATTTTTTTGAAGTGCCATCCTGCCTGACACTGCAGTGCCACTCCTAGATGGGCCAGGTGTTTGTGTCGGCCACTTGGGTCGCTTAGCTTAGTCACACAGCTACCTCATTGCGCCTCTTTTTTTCTTTGCATCATGTGCTGTTTGGGGACAATTTTTTTAATCTGCCATCCTGTCTGACACTGCAGTGCCACTCCTAGATGGGCCAGGTGTTTGTGTCGGCCACTTGGGTCGCTTAGCTTAGTCACACAGCTACCTCATTGCGCCTCTTTTTTTCTTTGCATCATGTGCTGTGTGGGGACAATTTTCTTGAAGTGCCATCCTGCCTGACACTGCAGTGCCACTCCTAGATGGGCCAGGTGTTTGTGTCTGCCACTTGTGTCGCTTAGCTTAGCCATCCAGCGACCTCGGTGCAAATTTTAGGACTAAAAATAATATTGTGAGGTGTTCAGAATAGACTGAAAATGAGTGGAAATTATGGTTATGGAGGTTAATAATACTATGGGATCAAAATGACCCCCAAATTCTATGATTTAAGCTGTTTTTGAGGGTTTTTTGTAAAATCCGAATCCAAAACACACCCGAATCCGACAAAAAATTTTCAGGGAGGTTTTGCCAAAACGCGTCCGAATCCAAAACACGGCTGCGGAACCGAATCCAAAACCAAAACGAAAAAACCCAAAAAATTTCCGGTGCACATCACTACTTGTAAGGCAGGTGAAACCCGTTCACTTAAGATATGGCTAGTAGCCCCAAGAAATGCCACTGTATGTGTGGTCTCCAGACCATATAGAATCTGGGATGTTGGTGTTTTAAGTGTGATCATGGCAATGAAACAGTCAATGGAAACTGCAATCCAAGCTACAGTATAGCCACAAATCGATTTCTCCCTCAGTGCAGTTGCCTGTGTAAACAGGAAGTCCAGATACTGCACGATGCACAGGAACATCTCTTGTGGCATTTCACATTTTTTTATGCATTTTTTTTCTCAGCTTGTAAATATCACAACTGGGAGAATGATCCAAGAATTAACCAGACTGCCACTTAATGAAGAATAATAGCTTATCTCTGTGATGTTACATGTGAATCTGCAGATACTGTAGTACAAGAAGGGCTGACCTTGATGACATAGGGGCTCATTCCGAGTTGATCGCTAGTGAAAAATGTTTGCAGCGCAGCGATTAAGTGAAAAAGCGACACTTCTACGCATGCGTATGCGGCGCAGTGCGCATGCGCAACGTACTTTCACAACGGCCGATGTATTTTTACACAAGGTCTAGCGACGCTTTTCAGTCGCAATGCCAGCCGCAGAGTGATTGACATGAAGTGGGCGTTTCTGGGTGTCAACTGACCGTTTTCAGGGAGTATTTGAAAAAACGCAGGCGTGCCAGGAAAAACGCAGGCGTGGCTGGCCGAACACAGGGCGTGTTTGTGACATCAAATCCGGAACTGAACAGTCTGAAATGATCGCAAGCTAGGAGTAGGTCTGGAGCTACTCTGAAACTGCACAATTTTATTTGTAGCCGCTCTGTGATCCTTTCGTTCACACTTCTGCTAAGCTAAAATACACTCCCAGAGGGCGGCGGTTTAGCGTTTGCACGGCTGCTAAAAACTGCTAGCGAGCGATCAACTCGGAATGACCCCCACAGTTTCTTTGTATGTCTCCCTCATTTAATATGCAACTATATGATACAGTTCTACAAGATTTTGTAAAGGCAATTGTCGAAGTCGGAAAATATTACAGTACACACATCACGTACAAACTCCACACAGATGGCCTCCGTGCGCGTACTTGTTATGCCGTGCATGCACATATTCGCAAGTTGCGTATGACCGCTCACGCGGTCCTGCGTATTAGCGTGTGGTATGAGTAATTACGGTAGCATTTGTATTCACATGGAAAAGCCTCAAAAACATATCTCATATTTAATCCACATAGTGCACAATGTACACATAGCCCACACGCCCCACGCCAGCAAGTTATACTTGTTTAAAAGGTACAACAACAAAGGGATTCACCTTTACAGGATATGAGGGGCCAGCATTAGGTTACGAGGTGGTGTTTGGTATCCAACTGTAGGGTATTTTACGAGCAACATTCCGGTAGCAGTTTGCAGAAGATAGCACGCTCCTGCACATAATTATGCGCAGGAACAGGATATTAATATTATACTGTGTTTACTGTACTCTGATATTTGGCGGGAACCCAATGGAGACCAACTGCAAGCACACCTGGACCAGACATCGCCCACCTATTCAAACCAACCTATGACACCTCCTGTACTGTAAATGACCAGCACTTTGTCTTATAGATGGAGAGGTTACAGTTTTACTTTCTATTGTATAGGTTGAGTATCCCTTATCCAAAATGCTTGGGACCAGAGGTATTTTGGATATGGGATTTTTCCGTATTTTGGAATAATTGCATACCATAATGAGCTATCATGGTGATGGGACCTAAGTCTAAGCACAGAATGCATTTATGTTACATATACACCTTATATACACAGCCTGAAGGTAATTTTAGCCAATATTTTTTTATAACTTTGTGCATTAAATAAAGTGTGTCTACATTCACACAATTCATTTATGTTTCATATACACCTTATACACACAGCCTGATGGTCATTTAATACAATATTTTTAATAACTTTGTGTATTAAACAAAGTTTGTGTACATTGAGCCATCAAAAAACAAAGGTTTCACTATCTCACTCTCACTCAAAAAAGTCCGTATTTTGGAATATTCCGTATTTCGGAATATTTGGATATGGGATACTCAACCTGTATTGTGTTTTGACCAACTGTACAAAAGCCAAGCTGCCTAGCCGGTCATTCAATCTCTCTCTGAAGGTCATCTTGCTTGATTGATCTGAGCACCGGACCTTGTGGCGCTGGCGAAACCAAACGTATGTACCATTGATTGTAGCCTCTTTTCTGTTATTGTGATTGTATATCTGTTGTAACCCCCTTTCAGCAATTATATGTTGGTGGGTCGGATCCCAACATCTTAAATACAATTGGTGTCGTGCCTCCTTCCTGCTAAGGTTTACAGTGTATTTCAGACACACTTGTAGCTGCATTGTGCTCTCAGTGTGTCGGTGTGTGTATGTACTGTGTGTACTTTGTACGTCCGTCGCAGCGTGTGTACGCAAAGTGCATACATGGTACGGGCCTTTGTACGCTGAGTAAAAAGTACGTAGGTTAAGGATTACATACAGCGGCCGCAGCGGCTCGAATTTAAGTGTATTGAGTGTATTAAGGTATTGCTTTTAGTCCTGTAAGTAAATCAGCATTTACAATTGGGAGCTCGATCCGGTTTTTCACACGCTCGTAGGCTAGCAGATCATAGCAGACTTTAATCTATCAGCAAAGGGTGGAGATACATCTTTAAGTAAAACCTTTTCCTGGTTGCTTGGATGTTTTTAAACCCTATTTGTGTGCTGTTAGATTGCGTCTGCTCTGTCTGGTCTGGAGAGGTGCTGATAGAATCCGGAGGAAACAGGAAAAAAGCTGTTTAAAAAAATCGGTTGTAATTTTTTATGGCGCCAAAAGCGTACACAAAAGAGTACACAAAAGCGTATACAAAGCGTACCGATACTTTGCATACCCTCTCACATATTGCTGCTATAGGTTCATAGGTTATTACAGTCATTTTAGACCTGTGTGAAATCTGATACATTTGTTTGCTATATAGATAAATTTGAAATAAGTATTAAGGGTGTAATCATAAAACACAAAATGCAGTTCTGGCCTAGTCGTTAAAGGTTTATACAGAACAAGTGTGGGTTGTGTAAGTGAGTGATAATAGTTTGTGTTGCTCACATTTATAGAGATTGTGTGATTTGTTGAATTGCGGACGTACGTTTGTACATGTGGGACGGACAAAGTATAGGGTCGCACACATGGCGTAAAAGGCACGCACGGTCGCGTGTTTACACAAGGTTGCGTAGGAGTGCGGACGCTAAGTACAAATCACACGATAGTTGTTCAAGTAAAGGCGGGGTAGTACACATTTAATACAATAGCACATAACTATCCGATTTCAAAAGCAGGTTACCTTAAATATTTTGTTTAAAACTGTAAGTACCTCTTGGGTAAAGTAACCAACCTAAGGGAGTGGTATTTTCTGTACAGAAAAGAAAAACAAGGGGGGAAATTTACTAAGCTCCCGATTTTGACCGAGATGCCGTTTTTTCATCAAAGTGTCATCTCGGTAATTTACTAAACACTAATCACGGCAGAGATGAGGGCATTCGTAATTTTTTGCAAGTCCAAGTAAAAAATTACGAATGAATACACCATCGGTCAAAACGCGGCTGTTTAAGTATGAATCTCGGTCATTTACTAAGAAGTGCAAAGCAAAAAACAAACAAACACTGCCGTGAAAAATTACAACTCGTAAAAAAGTGCTAAAAAAAAACAGACCTACTTTTTTTTTCCGTGATTGGATAGGCATGCAGGGATCCATGAGATCCGTGCATGTATATCAGTGGGAAGGGGTGGGAAAGTTGTTATTTTATTAAAAAAAATTGCGTGGGGTCCCCCCTCCTAAGCATAACCAGCCTCGGGCTCTTTGAGCCGATCCTGGTTGCAGAAATATGGGGGAAAAAATGACAGGGGTTCCCCCATATTTAAGCAACCAGCATCGGGCTCTGCGCCTGGTCCTGGTCCCAAAAATACGGGGGACAAAAAGAGTAGGGGTCCCCCGTATTTTTAAAACCAGCACCGGGCTCCACTAGCTGGACAGATAATGCCACAGCCGGGGGTCACTTTTATATAGTGCCCTGCGGCCGTGGCATCAAAAATCCAACTAGTCACCCCTGGCCGGGGTACCCTGGGGGAGTGGGGACCCCTTCAATCAAGGGGTCCCCCCCCCCAGCCACCCAAGGGCCAGGGGTGAAGCCCGAGGCTGTCCCCCCCCATCCAATGGGCTGCGGATGGGGAGGCTGATAGCCTTTGTTGTAAAAGAAAAGATATTGTTTTTAGTAGCAGTACTACAAGGCCCAGCAAGCCTCCCCCGCATGCTGGTACTTGGAGAACCACAAGTACCAGCATGCGACGGAAAAACGGGCCCGCTGGTACCTGTAGTACTACTACTAAAAAAATACCCCAAAAAAGACAAGACACACACACCGTGAAAGTATAATTTTATTACATACATACACACATACATACATACTTACCTTAAGTTCCCACGCAGGTCGGTCCTCTTCTCCAGTAGAATCCAAGGGGTACCTGTTGAAGAAATTATACTCACGAGATCCAGGGGTCCAGGCTCCTCGGGAAATCCAGGGGTAATCCACGTACTTGCATAAAATAAGAAAACGGAAAGCCGAGCCACGAACTGAAAGGGGCCCCATGTTTTCACATGGGACTCCTTTCCACGAATGCCAGAAACCCACTCTGACTGATGTCTAAGTGGGTTTCTTCAGCCAATCAGGGAGTGCCACGTTGTAGCACTCTCCTGATTGGCTGTGTGCTCCTGTACTGAGTGACAGGCGACACACGGCAGTGTTACAATGTAGCGCCTATGCGCTACATTGTAACCAATGCTGGGAACTTTCTGCTCAGCGGTGACGTCACTTTAGGTCAACCGCAGGGCAGAAAGTTCCCATCATTGGTTACAATGTAGCGCATAGGCGCTACATTGTAACACTGCCGTGTGCTGCCTGTCACTCAGTACAGGAGCACACAGCCGATCAGGAGAGTGCTACAACGTGGCACTCCCTGATTGGCTGAAGAAACCCACTTAGACATCAGTCAGAGTGGGTTTCTGGCATTCGTGGAAAGGAGTCCCATGTGAAAACATGGGGCCCCTTTCAGTTCGTGGCTCGGCTTTCCGTTTTCTTATTTTATGCAAGTACGTGGATTACCCCTGGATTTCCCGAGGAGCCTGGACCCCTGGATCTCGTGAGTATAATTTCTTCAACAGGTACCCCTTGGATTCTACTGGAGAAGAGGACCGACCTGCGTGGGAACTTAAGGTAAGTATGTATGTATGTGTGTATGTATGTAATAAAATTATACTTTCACGGTGTGTGTGTCTTGTCTTTTTTTGGGTATTTTTTTAGTAGTAGTACTACAGGTACCAGCGGGCCCGTTTTTCCGTCGCATGCTGGTACTTGTGGTTCTCCAAGTACCAGCATGCGGGGGAGGCTTGCTGGGCCTTGTAGTACTGCTACTAAAAACAATATCTTTTCTTTTACAACAAAGGCTATCAGCCTCCCCATCCGCAGCCCATTGGATGGGGGGGGACAGCCTCGGGCTTCACCCCTGGCCCTTGGGTGGCTGGGGGGGGGGACCCCTTGATTGAAGGGGTCCCCACTCCCCCAGGGTACCCCGGCCAGGGGTGACTAGTTGGATTTTTGATGCCACGGCCGCAGGGCACTATATAAAAGTGACCCCCGGCTGTGGCATTATCTGTCCAGCTAGTGGAGCCCGGTGCTGGTTTTAAAAATACGGGGGACCCCTACTCTTTTTGTCCCCCGTATTTTTGGGACCAGGACCAGGCGCAGAGCCCGATGCTGGTTGCTTAAATATGGGGGAACCCCTGTCATTTTTTCCCACATATTTTTGCAACCAGGATCGGCTCAAAGAGCCCGAGGCTGGTTATGCTTAGGAGGGGGGACCCCACGCATTTTTTTAAATTATTTTACAGTGTTTAATTAAAAAAAAAAAAAAAAAAAACCCCAGCACGGATCACACAGATCCGGCCGAGATTGATTGTAAAAAAAGTCGGCAGTGTTTTGCTAATCACTGCCGTAAAAATAGAAAAAAAACCACGAATGACATCGACATCGGAACAAAAGAAAAACCCGAATACGACAGCTTAGTAAATTAGTCGTAATCAATTCAAAAAGTTGCAGTTTTACACTTTCGATGTCATTCGTGATTGAACTTTGACCTGAATCTGGAAAATACGAATCTTAGTAAATTTACCCCAAGGTGTATCTGAGTGAGTGAAAGCAGAAGTGAGTGGAGCTGAACCCCGAAAATTCGGGTCCCGTGGGAACACTGGGTTAGCAGAGGCCTGGTGGCGTAAGGTTCGCTACCTTACGTGAACATAAAGAGAGAAATACACAAGTCGTGAGGAGACTTGCACAGGAGCGTAATAAGGAATTTTGCATTGAGAAGTATAGAAATTGTGAATTGAAGTAAAGGTGAATCCCAAACGTATAGATTTTTTTTGTTACGCTCCGGCTGAGGAGCGCAGCTTGTAAATTCGACTCCCGCGATCGTAGGGCATATAGATAACTAGTATCTATAGGCTGTGCGATTGAACCGCACGTCCGTGTGTTTCACACAGCACAAAGTGATATTATTGTGTCATATGCGCTGTGGAGAGCATATGCAGACGTGATTGTGTAAAAGGAAAGAGAAAGGGGTTTTTCTTTGATAACGTCGGGAAATCTCCATGGTGGGCTTCCACTGGAAAGGGTGAGCAATAGTTATTAGGCAACTGTTTTTTTCACCCTACAAAAATTCCAGTGGAAAGATACCGAAAAGGATTTTTTTTGCTGCCTCTCTCAGGAAAAGATTACAACAGAACCTCTACCGAAAGAAATTATGGTGCTGTAAGGTCTGATAGGGTCCTAGGTTGGGTACATTGCGATCCACTATCGACAGTGTATCGTTGTACTGGCCAATGTGGGCGAGAGTGGGTGAAGAGCGCTCAGTGAACTTTCACCGTCTGCTTGCATTGTGTATTTTGGTTATGGGAGCCAGTTGCTCAAGTGAGAGACGTTCAGTATGCAGGGTTCAGGCTTGAGAATTGCGGCCGAGAGGGTCAGCAAGGTTTATTATGTGTGGGAAATATGGTCCACATGCAGAGGCTTATTGCAATGAATGGGTAAGTATGACTGCTGATGATAGGGCATCATTCCCCAGGATGGGCAGCTTTGAATCAGAGGTACTGCAGAACGTAAAGATTAGAATATGTCTTATCAAATCTAGAAAACAAAGGATCAGACATAACAACTGTTTAAATCTGTGGCAGCAGGAGGGGGAGGTACAAAGGGAACTGACTCGCACAGCAGGTTCCATACCTGGCAGGAATGTGAGTATAAACACACCATTACCGACACAGGTCGAAGGGGAGAAAATGGCTACAGTCAATGGTGCATTGGGAAACGATAGACATTCATGAAAAGTTTGTTAACCCTAACCCTTGCAAGTTGTATCCTGTTTTGAATTCTCTCCAAGGTTATAGGTCACAGGAAGATGAAGGATCCAGCCTAATCTCAGCTCTCATTCAGGCGGTCGCCTTACAGGAAACTCAGGTGGGCCCAGCCCAACCAGTAAGAGCAGTGACGGTGTCCCCTACTGAAAGAACTGGTGAGATCACAGACATCGGTAAGTGTGAGACTGTTCATTACACAGAGACAATAACACCTCACAGTGAACAAATTAGGAATGGAATGGTAGGGTTACATCCTGTCTTGGAAATAGTAACTCCCAATAGGAGGACCAATAGTCAGGGAATAACCCTCACCAGGAATAATGCAATGTATTGCCCATGGTCCAGATCAGAGCTGCGGTCAATCATTTCAGAATTCCCCGATCCCCAGAAGCATTTAGCCAGATGTCAGAAGTTTATTAGGGATCTGGGTAATACCCATGATCCGGCAAACAAAGATTGGCGGACATTCTTGAAAGCGTGCCTACCCCCTAATATTGACACCCAAAAATGTATTACGGATTGTGAATTAGAGTCGGATGGTCCTATGACTGACGAACACAATCAGGAGAATGTGGAACAAATTAACATACAACTAGGATTGAATTTCCCCACTGCTGTTAAGTGGAGCAAAATTTTCTCCATAAGACAGAAGGACAGTGAAATGACATCTGAATATTTCCATAGGGCTTTGCAAATAATGGCTAGATAGACTGGGGTATCGGATATAGGGAACGATGCGAATTACAGGGAGGTAGCTGTCTCTGTGCTAATGGCCGGGCTCAATAAGGCATTGAGGGTCAGGGTGCAAACATCTTTGCCTAATTGGAGAGGGGTCACAGTAGATAATCTTAGAGAGTGAGCTATTGAACATCACAAGAATATTGCTAGGCGCAGAGAACAACAGGAGGAGAGGTTGAGGACGGTAAGTATACAGGCACATACAGGAAAGACCCATCAGCTCGAACCCCAGATCCCTAATGGTAAGTCAAGGTCAATAATATGTTACACTTGTAGGAAGGAAGGGCATTTTGCCAGAGATTGTAGGAGTAGTAGGACACATAGTCAATATAGACCCCCTAGACCAGCGGTGGCCAACCTGTGGCTCTTGAGCCGCATGTGGCTCTTTATTCAAATGTGGCTCCCAACACTCTAAATCATGTGACCACAACAGATACAGAAACCGCTGCACTCCAGCCAGACACGCAGCAGCACTACAGGGACTGAAAACTGAAGGAGTCAGATACTAGAGGTGAGACACCCACAAGCAAACAGAGGACACATTAGGGACTACTGCAATGACACAAGTTGATGGGGGGGGGGCTGTAGTGATACATGAGGGTGGGCTAGAGTGACACATGGCAGAGCTGGCTGGAGAGACACAGGAGGGTCCTGGCAGGAGTGACGTGGGAGGGTGCTAGAAGTAGTGACACATGGGAGATATGGCTGGAGTGACACAGGAGGGTGGTAGCAGGAGTGACACATGGGAGAGCTGGCTGGAGTGACATAGGAGGGTGGTAGCAGGAATGACACATGGGGGAGCTGGCTGGAGTTATATAGGAGGGTGGTAGCAGGAGTGACACATGGGGGAGCTGGCTTTAGTGACACAGGAGGGTGCTGGAAGTAGTGACACATGGGAGAGCTGGCTGGAGTGACATAGGAGGGTGGTAGCAGGAGTGACACATGGGGGAGCAGGCTGGAATGACACAGCAGGGTCTTGGCAGTAGTGACACATGGGAGACCTGGCTGGAGTGACACAGGAGAGGGTGCTGGCAGGAGTGACGTGGGAGGGTGCTGGAAGTAGTGACATATGGGAGAGCTGGCTGGAGGGACAGGGGGGAGCTGACTGGAGTGATATAGGAGGGTGCTAACAGGAGTGACACATGGAAGAGCTGGCTGGAGTGACAGGGGGTGTTGGCTGGAGTGACACATTGGGGAGCTGGCTGGAGTGACACATGGGAGACCTGGCTGGAGTGACACAGCAGGGTCTTGGCAGTAGTGACACATGGGAGAGCTGGCTGGAGTGACATGAGGGAGCTGGCTGGAGTGACAAAGGAGGATGCTAGCAGGAGTGACACATGGAAGAGCTGGCTGGAGTGACAGGAGGGTGTTGGCTGGAGTGACACATGGGAGAGCTAGCAGGAGTGACATGGGGGAGCTGGCTTGAGTGACATAGGAGGGTGCTAGCAGCAGTGACACATGGTGGAGCTGGCTGGAGTGACTGGAGGGTGTTGGCTGGAGTGACACATGGGTAGCTGGCTGGAGTGACACAGCAGGGTCTTGGCAGTAGTGACACATGGGAGAGCTGGCTGGAGTGACATAGGAGGGTGCTAGCAGGAGTGACACATGGGGGATCTGGCTGGAGTGACAGGAGGGTGTTGGCTGGAGTGACACATGGGAGAGCTGAAGTTTATTATGTGAATCTGGCTTTTTCAATTATTTTTTGTGAAAGTGGCTTTTTAAATGGATATGGCTTTAAAAATTTTATTTTATGTCGTTCTGGCTTTTTCAATGTATTTTATACCAGGGGTGTGGTCTAGCAGGCACAAGGCCACATTCCATTTTTGCAGGCGCGCCATCGGCTCGGTGTCAGCTCGATGTCGGCTCTTTGACGTACCTAACAAGGTTTTTTGGCTCTTTGTCACTGACTGGTTGGCCACCCCTGCCCTAGACAGAAAACACAAGCCACATTATTAAACACATAGACTGTACCAAGGGACATATAGTAAGGAATCACAAGCCATATAGAAAACACAGACTCGGTTAATGGGAAGAACGAAATAAATGCAACATTACCCTTTTGACAAAACTTGCTGGGGTTAAGATGAGGCCTCTAAACTTTTGCTCTTTTTCTAGCAGAAATGGCCGCTGATTAACTTAACAGGAGCTTTGTTAGATATGATATACATATAATGTGCTCCGGCTCAGGAAGTACAAAGTATGTTAGACACCCACAAAGACTAATGTTACATTTCACTGTTCTAGATTCATGTCCATCACAGGCAGAGGAAATTATCTCACAAATACCGGGTTCCCTATGAACTTAGGATGGACAGGACACTGGATTGATGGCTAGGATGGTCCCAATAGCGATACAACAAACACAGAATTTTTTTTAAGGGGAGTAGACCATGTAGAGAATCACTTCCCCGTAGTGCCCAATCCAGTTGTCATTTTTATAAAATCTTCTTTACCTCTACAAACTTATCTGTCACCAACTTCTATTCTGTTTCTCCACAATTTCCTCTTCATCTTTTGCGTTCACACCAGTGACGTGCGGTGGAGTGAGGCAGGTGAGGCAGAGCCTTCCCTGTCATACTAATGTTTAAACCAGAGTTTTGACTGAATAAAATATATGAAAAATACTGATAATTTGTTTGAAATATCTTCTTTGCATTATTCTAATAATTTTTATAGCCAAAACTCTGGAGTAAAAAGTCTATGGCAGGTGAGGCAGTGCCTCACCTGTGTATCCTTTCCACACATCTCTAATCAATACTCACCAGATTTCCAGGAATTTATAATGCTGCACCTGTGTAAAATTTCCATATGTACCCTTTGGCTCATATATTGCATGTAAATCTGGCTCTGGGGTTAGCCAGTGCCTCCTGAGCCATTCAGCTCACCGCACGTCCCTGGTTCACACAGGGTGGTCCAATACATGGACCCGATTACAGTTCAAACACCTCGTTCCTTCAGAGTTCTGCCCAAACCCAGTATATCTCACCAGCAGGATGACACCAGTATTACTGCAGTGTGCCTTGTCATGCACAAAGGGTGGAGAATGGGAATACTGGTGAAGGGAGATTGTGTACAGACAGTGATATGCATGATGGTGTGACGGCCTTTTGGTGAATGGCAAACCTGACATTCTCTTTTTCATTTTTCCTCTCTTCTCTCATCCTGAGATGTTTTCACTTCACACAACTGATAACATGAAATAATTAAATTGAAATTCAAAATTTGTGTTCCCTACAGGAAAAGGCGGTCTGGAAGGCGAAGGGATATGGTCAGGAGTCCTCAGGAATTTGGACAGATGGACACGGTAAGCCAGTGGCCCCCAGAGCATATCTTTCAAGTCTAGCTGAGGCGGCACACGGTCTGACTCATCTGGGCAAGGAGAGTATGTGCAAGCTGGTAAGAGCCTACTGGAGTGCGCCAGGATTCTCTTCTCATGCAGGTAAGAAAGCAATGACATGTCTTACTTGCTTGAGGAAGAAAATTGGTAAAGCAATACCAACAGAGCCATCCCATATCCCTACTACAGACGGACCTTTTCAGGTAATACAAATCGACTTCATACAGTTACCACCCTGTAGGAATTTGAAATATGTGTTAGTGTATACTGATGTGTTTTCCAACTGGGTAGAAGCATTCCCCGCTGCCACAAATACTGCTGTGTTCACTGCAAAGAAAATCGTGCAGGAATTTGTGTGCAGATATGGTATCCCTAGAATGATCGAAAGTGATAGGGGTACCCATTTTACAGGTGACGTCTTTCAGGTCATATGCAAACTGATGGGAATTAATAGCAAGCTGCATACTCCGTACCGGCCACAGGCGAGTGCGAAGGTGGAGAGAATGAACAGCACTATTAAGAATAAATTGAGCAAAGTGATGGCTGAAACTGGATTGCTGTGGCCAGAATCTTTGCCACTAGTTTTGTACAGCATCAGAACCACTCCCAGGTCACCGCTTAACTTATCACCCTTTGAAATTCTTTTTGGTTGACAACCCCATGTAATGATAGACCCCCAGGATGATTTGAAATGCAATAACGAAATAACTTTGAAATATTTGGTTAGGATGAGCCGGCAGCTGAGAAGTCAACAAAGAAATCTAAAGCTGGTGATTCCTGACCTACCGAACAGTAATTGTCATGACATTGAGCCTGGGGATTATGTGATGATTCGAAATTTTTTATGCTCAGGTTGCCTCATAGACAGGTGGGAAGGACCGTATCAAGTCTTGTTAACCAGCACGACAGCACTAAAGGTCGCCGAAAGAGAGACTTGGGTCCACTCGTCCCACTGCAAGAAGGTCGCTGACCCGGAGAAAACACGTGACAAAGAGCAAGTTGAAGAGAACCTCGTATCACTAGAGTGTTTGTTCCGGGAAAGCTGAGAGGCAGGATTGTTGAAACGGCACCTGAGCGCGGAGAACAACAAGATCAAGGACGGTTGTCGTACCGTTTCTTTTTTTTTTTCACCTCCCACTGCATTCTTTCCCCCCCCCCTTCTTATTTCCCTTCTTTTCCCTAACAAAATGGATCTACCTCAAGAGACTGCGTTTCGGGTTTGTCTGGTAATTCTGTTTTTGCTCAGGACAATTTGTTTTGGTGAGGGCCCCAGAGAAGTCGAGCAAGGATCTGGAATGGGTTCTGATGGCAAGTACGGATTTGTAGGATCTCAGGAGCAGCACATCACTCGAGTAAAGGCTGGTATCAGTAAGCGCTCTGGTAGTCATGGAGCTTGGAGCCAATATGAGGGGTTATTGTCTGATGAATATTGTATTTGTAGAAATTGCGAGTACATAGTCGAAGATGGGTGCATCCAGAGATGTCAGTCCAACTTTAATATCGACATGGACCGACATCCGTTGAGTGATTACCACCCATTAGTGGGTAAGGTCTTAAACCAGACAGAATGTTGGGTGTGCTCACAGGTACCTCAAGGACAGAGTAAGTCAGGATTAGTGCCATACCCTTTAGAAATAGATGAGGTACTCGAATTACGGGGTGGGAGACCGGTGGACATGAAATTCAATATATCTAGGCCCCCTAGCTTGAAGCTCCACCAGTATCATGTAGATAGGTCACTATTGTGTTTTAATATTTCCAATTTCCGAAAACCAGGAAATTGGGAAGTGACATGGAATAACCAGGTAACCACAGAGCTGATAGGATACCTATCGACTCTGAACTTGTACGCAAAATAGCCAATAGTGGGAAGTATTTTCAGTACCGGTATACACGTGGGAGCAATACCATGAGGGTTGGAAAGGTATCGCAGGGGTATTGTGCCCACATCCTCCAGCCCGATACTTGTACTGAGCAAATGGGAGAACTAGGGACTGGATTCTTTACATGGAAGATTTGCAATATGGTGATGTTACATTTTGTCCCCTATGTTCTCCCAGATGATGCCTATTTCATATGCAGGAGGAAAGCGTACAAGTGGCTTACTCCGAGCTCTGAGGGATTGTGTTATATTGGGAGAGTACTACCAGAGGTCATGACTATAACCCATGACAAAATGAAAGACGTTCACCGCAACGCTCAGACTCCTTATACTCATACCCACTATGAACACATCATCAAGAGACTGTCACACACCAGAGGCGGCATTCGCCGCGCTTACCCCTGTGTGTCTGCTGGTCGGTGTTGCAGCCTCTGCCTTCGGTGGGCTGCGGGCTCCGTCGTCTGGCTGGCGCGGCTCCCGGCGGTTCTCCGGGGCATGGGTGCCGCCATGACACCCGGCTTCACGTGGACGGGGGCGGGTGACGTCATCAGACTGCTCCGCCAATCCAGCGGTGGCGGGGAATTCAAAGTCAGACGCCGGACGGAGCCTCAGTGCCTGAGTATCGTCTTTCCCTGATGTAGATGCCAGCGCTCTTGTTCCCGGCAAGGATCTCTGCAGTTGTACTCCAGTGTCTCCGGCATTTCCAGTCTGCCAGTTCGCTGCACCGGTTCCAGTGTACTTAGCAGCCAGTATATCTCTCTGCGGTCCAGTCACCAGTGTTCCTAGGAATCAGCGTGGCTGCGGGCCTAAGTCACCGTTCTCAAGTTCTACAAATTAACAGCGTCTAAAACCCCTGCACTTCAGTTCCTCACATCATCAGCGTCTCGGTCACCGTTCTCAAGTTCTACAAGTTAACAGCATCTAAAACCCCTGCACTTCAGTTCCTCACATCATCAGCGTCTCAGTCACCGTTCTCAAGTTCTACAAATTAGCAGCGTCTAAAACCCCTGCACTTCAGTTCCTCACATCATCAGCGTCTCAGTCACCGTTCTCAAGTTCTACAAATTAACAGCATCTAAAACCCCTGCACTTCAGTTCTTCACATCATCAGCGTCTCTGTCACCACTCTCAAGTTCTTTATCCATCTGTGCCTTTATCATCATTTATAAGTTATCAGTGACTTTTAAACATCACCCACAGTTTCTTCAGTTACCAGCATCTCTAATCCTGCACATAAAACCCTTCAGTGGGTCTGGACATTCCCCTCATTTATCCCTTTTGTCATTTGACTTTAAGTTGTTTTCCCTGCAATAAAACTCTTCAATATTTCATCAAACTCCACTGTCAGCGTCCTGTATGAGGAAATCCTATACTAGGCCTCCCCTTTTCCGGCTCAGCTGTGGTTCCTCTTCCCAACCATCGGAAGAATCCCCGAGTTCACAACACCCTCAGTCTAGGCCAGTGACAGTATACTCAGGCCTTATGGACCCGGGGAATCGGAACCCAGAGGCAAGCGCCATGCAGGACCTGGTTTCCCGAGTACAGAGTCAGGAAGCAGCACAGAATCAGGTGATGCATTATCTCCAGGAGTTATCTGGCCGGCTGGATCAAATCCAGACTTCGCTGGCTTCAGTGGTTCCAGTATCCGCTCCAGTGGTTGTATCTGGCAATGTTCCCTCCTTGTCTGGAACCAGGTCACGCCTTCAGCTTCCCACTCCTCCTCGTTATAACGGGAATCCGAAAAATTGCCGTGGATTCCTCAATCAGTGTGAGGTACACTTCGAACTCCTCTCACATAACTTCCCTACTGATCAGTCTAAAGTGGCATACATTATCTCTTTGATTGAGGGTTCAGCGTTGGAGTGGGTGTCACCGTTGTGGGAGCGATCAGATCCGTTAGTCTCTAGTTATACCAACTTCATTACGTCATTCCGAAGGATCTTTGATGAGCCTGGCCGGACGACTGCTGCCTCAGCTGACTTGCTCCGAGTTCGACAAGGCTCTCGTACAGTGGGACAGTATGTAATTCATTTTCAAACTATAGCTTCTGAACTGAGCTGGAATAATGATGCCCTTCGGGCTGCTTTTTGGAACGGGCTCTCGGATCGTTTAAAAGACGAATTGATTACTAGAGATCTGCCAGATTCCTTGGAACAGTTGGTCTCACTCTGTGTAAAGGTGGATCTTCGTATGCAGGAACGAGGTGGTGAACGTAGTCGGTCAGACCGGTTGAGACTCCGATCTCTTCCTTCTAAGCAAACAGTTAATTCCAGTCCAGACGAACCCATGCAGATTAATCAGTCTCGGCTGTCCCCAGAAGAGCGTCAGCGTCGGCGTGAGGGTAGACTTTGCCTCTACTGTGGAGCCGCAGATCATTTCCTCAAGTTTTGCAAGTCTCGCCCGAGAAACGGGCAGTCCTAGCTTGTTCTGGAGAAGTTAAGCTAGGGGTTGTTTCTCAATCTTCTCCGGCAGTGGACTGTCTGCTTTCTGTATCTCTGTTTTCTGAGTCTGAAGTCAAAACCGTTAAGGCACTGCTGGACTCAGGAGCTGCGGGGAATTTTATTTCCCTTTCCTGCGCCCAGGATCTGGGTTTGAAGTTACAGTCGGTCGAACGACCTATTACGATAACTGCTATTAATGGTACCCAAATTCCTAATGCTCTGATTACAAGTCATACAATGCCAATCAAGCTGCAAGTGGGAGCTTTGCACCAAGAACATCTGGAGTTCCTTGTGATTCAGGAGATGTCTCACGATCTCGTCCTTGGTCTTCCCTGACTCAAGCTTCACAACCCTCACGTCGACTGGAGGTCGACATAGATAATTTCTTGGAGTCCATTCTGTCACTCGAATTGTCTTACTCCTGTCTACCCGCTTCGTGTATCGTCCAAGTCGGATGTAGAGCTTATTCCAGAGGCTTATCGGGAGTTTACAGATGTTTTCTCGGAACAGGCGGTCGATAAGTTACCACCGCATAGACCTTGGGACTGTCCTATTGAGCTCATTCCGGGGAAAATGCCACCTCGAGGTCGTACCTATCCTTTGTCAGTACCTGAGACTCAAGCCATGTCAGAATATATCAAGTCTAATCTGCAGAAGGGATTCATCCGCCCCTCTACTTCCCCAGCGGGAGCAGGCTTCTTCTTTGTGAAGAAAAAGACGGAGGCCTGAGGCCATGTATCGATTATCGTGGACTAAATGAAGTCACCATTAATAAGTATCCTCTGCCGCTCATCACGGAGCTTTTGATAGAGTTTGCGGAGCTCAAGTCTTCACTAAGCTCGATTTAAGGGGCGCTTATAACTTGATACGTATCCGACAAGGGGACGAATGGAAGACGGCCTTCAATACTAGGGACGGGCATTATGAGTACCTGGTAATGCCGTTTGGCCTCAGCAACGCCCCTGCCATTTTTCAGGGATTCATTAATGAGGTCTTTCGGGACATGTTATACCTAAATGTGGTGGTATATTTGGATGATATCTTGATATTTTCGAAGAATCTCGCTGAGCACAGACTACAAGTTAAGGAGGTACTCCTTCGGTTGCGAGAGAACCATCTTTACGGCAAGATTTCCAAATGCACCTTTGAGGTCCCCTCTATTCCATTTCTAAGCTACATTATTTCCGGTACGTAGGTTGCGCATGGATCCGGAGAAACTTTCTGCTATTCGGG
Source organism: Pseudophryne corroboree (assembly GCF_028390025.1). Lineage (NCBI taxonomy): Eukaryota > Metazoa > Chordata > Amphibia > Anura > Myobatrachidae > Pseudophryne > Pseudophryne corroboree. The sequence continues at coordinate 178,611,287 of NC_086444.1, read as the reverse complement.
ACTGGACTCAGCCTCTTTCCTTGAAAGCAGTACAACGGTTTCTAGGGTTCGCAAATTACTACCGGAAATTCATAAGGGGTTTCTCTACTATTGTGGCGCATATTACTGCCCTAACCAATAAGGGGGCTGACCCAAGCCATTGGTCCTCTGAAGCTGTAGCAGCGTTCGCCCAGTTGAAGGCAGCCTTTATGACCGCTCCGGTGCTTCAGCAACCAGACTTTCTAAAACCATTCTTTCTGGAGGTTGATGCTTCTACGGTAGGCATAGGTGCCGTACTTTCGTAGTACGCTTCAGATGGGAAGTTACATCCATGTGGTTTCCATTCTCGCAAGTTCTCCCCTGCTGAATTAAATTACACCATTGGAGACAAAGAGCTGTTGGCAATAATATCTGCCTTAGAAGAATGGAGATATCTTTTGGAAGGGGCTAAACACCTAATTACGATTTTCACGGATCACAAGAATTTACTGTATCTTAAGACGGCCCAGTGCTTGAATCCCCGTCAAGCAAGATGGGCGCTCTTCTTTGCTCGATTTTTGTTTGTCATTAAGTACCGGGCTGGAACTCTTAACACCAAGGCGGATCCCCAACATCCTGAAAAGTCTCCCCCAGCCTTTGTTCATTTGTAAGAACAGTCTTAGATAACTGCTTGATTTGGGATTTTAGGTCTTTTACTGCCTGCTGCATTTTAGCAGCATGTGCATCCATGATAGGCTCCATGGCATCCCTAACAGCTCTCACTACATCAGCATAAGTCACTGGAGAGGCAGGGGAACAGTCAGGCTCACCTGAGGGAGAAATGTGTTTTGCAGAAGCCTGTTTAATGCTGGCAGCAAAAAAAAAAAGGCATTTGTTTCCCCCAGCACCCTGAATGATGACCGTAACCAGATATAAATTCCACATAATAATAGAATTCAGAGATCTTCGTTACACATATTTGCGCAAATATGTGTAACGAAGATCTCTGAATTCTATTATTATGTGGAATTTATATCTGGTTACGGTTATCATTCAGGGTGCTGGGGGAAACAAATGCCTTTTTTTCTTGCTTAGAAATACCCCTCCCTTTCGAGCACCTGAATGATATCACTAAGCTAATTGAGCATCTACCAATATATATGTTTAATGCTGGCAGCAGCCTGCAGACTCGTTTGTGAGCTAGGTGCGGCGGCCATCTTGGATTCCCCTGGCTGTTTTTCAGACCTCGATCTCTGGGCTTTAGGGGGCATGGGGGAGGACAGAAACCTTTCCATCCAGTCCCCAGCACTTTCCCACAGGTAGTTTGTGCCAGGTGCGGAGAAAAGCCGCGAGCGGGAGGCGCTGTGTGCTCCGGTTACCGAGGGTGCAGGAGAGCTGCAGCAATCAGCTTCTCCTCACATGGGCGCCGGAACCGGAAGTCTCCCACAAAATGTTTTAGAACAGTTGACAGTCTTTTATTTTCATACACCTTAAATATAACAAATTGCTGTGTACATACATTTGTGCACAATGGGGGTAATTCAGAGTTGATCGCAGCAGAAAATTTGTTAGCAGTTGGGCAAAACCATGGCCCTTATTCCGAGTTGATTGCTCGCTGACGTTTTTCGCAGCGCAGCGATTAGGTGAAAAATCGTCATTTTTGCGCATGCGCTAAGTACTTTCACAGAAAACTTTGTAGTTTTACAGAGGTTCGAGCGACGTTTTTCAGTCGCTCGAGTGTTCGTTGTTTGACAGAAAGTGGGTGTTTCTGGGTGGCAACTCAGCGTTTTCAGGGAGCGTGCTAAGAAACGCAGGCGTGCCTGGCAAAAACGCAGGAGTGGCTGGGGAAACGAGGGGGTGGCTGGCCGAACGCAGGGTGTGTTTGTGATGTCAAACCAGGAACCAAACTGTCTGCAGTGATCGCAAGGAAGGAGTAGGTCTGGAGCTACTCAGAAACTGCATGAAAAGATATCCGAGCAGTTCTGCTAACCTTTTGTTCGCACTTCTGCTAAGCTAAGATACACTCCCAGAGGGCGGCGGCCTAGTGTGTGCAATGCTGCTAAAAGCAGCTAGCGAGCGATCAACTCGGAATGAGGGCCCATGTGTAATGCAGGGGGGGCAGATATAACATGTGCAGAGAGAGTTATAGGCCCTACACACTGGGCGATTTGACTGCAAGATATGAACAATCTCATTCATTAATGAACGGGGTACCAGCGATGAACAAGCGTGGGGCCACGCATCGTTCATCGCTGGTACCCCGTCAGCTGTGCATGCAGGCCAATATGGACGATCTCGTCCATATTTGCCTGCACTTCTATGGAGCCGGGTGACGGGGGGAGTGAGGAAACTTCACTCCCCCGTCACTGCCCCCCCACCCCCGGCCGCTGGGTCGCCCGTATCCGCCGTCGGGCAGCTCGGCGGCGGATCTATTAATGTGTAGGGCCCTTTAGATTTGGGTGGGATGTGTTCAAACTGAAACCTAAATTGCAGTGTAAAAATAAAGCAGCCAATATTTACCCTGCATAGAAACAATATAACTCACCCAAATCTAACATAGGGGGTCATTCCGACCCGATCGCTCGCAGCAGTTTGTCGCAGCGATCGTGTCAGAAATGCGCATGCGCCACAGTGCGCCGGCGCATGGCAGCTACTCAGAGGGGGGCTGGACGGCGGTGTTAAGCCGCCATTTAGAGGGAGAGGTCCGGCCAACGCCACCGCGGCTGCGTGACATCACATGCAGCTGCTGCGGGCCAGGGAGCGATGAGTAGCTTCCGGCCAGCACGCTAAGGCTGCGCTGGTCGGGAGCTACTCTTGAAGGGCAGAGACATCGCCGCTGTGCAATGCCATTGCACTTCTGCAGTGGGGAGGGGGCCCTGTGCTGGGCGTCCCCCCGCATGTCAGTGTGAATGATCGTAGCTGTGCTAAATTTAGCACAGCTACGATCGACTCGGAATGACCCCCATGGTTTTTCACAACTGCTAACAAATTTGCTGCTGTGATCAACTCTGAATTACTCCCAATGTCCAAAGCATAGCTGGGCTGTACCATGGGAGTCATTCTGACCCATTCGCACACAGTGGTTCTTCGGTGCGGTTTGGACGGGTCAAGACTGCGGCTGCGCAGTGCCAGCACGTTGTTGCCTGGCTGCCAGCGCAGAAAGAAGCAAAGCTGCCTGCGCAGAAAGTGATCACAGCACCGATCGCATGAAGACTGACAGGCGGGAGGCGTCAACTGACCATTTTCAATTTGTGGTGAGGCGAACGCAGGTGGATCCAGGCGTTTGGAGGCCGGATGTCTGACGTCAATCCCAGGACCTTTGTCGCTGGATCCGTTGCACAGGGTAAGTAGGTCTGACCCTGGTATTGTTTTGCAGGAAACATTTTTAGCATAGCAGGGCTGCACAAGTGATCGCAACCCTGTTATGCTAAAATGCACTCCCCCATAGGCGGCGTCAAGTTGATCGCACGAGCAGCAAAAAGTTGAAACATGCGATCAACTCGGAATGAGGGCCCATATCCAAAAGGAAGAAAAAATAAAACCTCTGAATGAGATCTCAGCTTTGATGAAAACCACTTAATAAAGAAAAAAGTTGTTCAAAGATACAAAACCCATTAAAAAATAATGACATTTTAACAGACACCTCGCTATTCAGAATAAGTAAGCAAAATGTAGACACACATTTCGTCTGTACTTTACACCCCCTGGTGGCTTTAAGTAACATTGTTTGTCCAAATTATGGCTGAAACAGCAATCCTAAACATCCAGAATATGGGTGGTCTTCAGTATGCCGCCGGCTGGGATCCCGGCGACCAGCATTCCGTTGCCAGCATGCCGACACATATTCTCCCTCTTGGGGGTCCCCGACCCCCCTGGAGGGAGAATAAATAGCGTGGCGTGCGTAGCGTGCCACCATGACTGCGGCATGGCAAGCGCAGCGAGCCTTGAAGGGGCTCATTAGCGCTCACCCAGCTGACGGTATGCCGGCGGTTGGGATCCCGCTGCCAGTATGTTGGCCCCTGGGATCCCGGCCACTCATACTACACCCAGCATATTTGTGCATGATTAATTTTTATTTAGGGGGGTATTTATCAAAGATCGGATATAAAATTGTCAGAGATAAAATACCAACCAAGGAGTGAGTGCTGATGCGCCCTCCCGCTTCATCGCTGACAGCCGCCGTGAACGGCGAGGTGAGCGGCTTTCCATAGGGTCCTGCTATGGAAAGCCGCTCACCCCTGCTAACATCGCTGGGCAGGGGGGAAAAGCGCTCGGTGTGTATGCACTGAGCGCTTTTCAGCCCAGCGATGCAGCGATCATTGATATGCATACACGCTGGGCAAAACCACCCAGTGTGTATGCACCTTAAGGCGAAGCTGATGGGCTGGTACTTTATCTCTCTCCAAGGTTTGCTAAATACCCTCCTTAATATTAATTTTCCTGTTAAAACTACAACAGTCTGCACAGAGAAACCATTTTACAACTCTTTCTATAGCGGCACTTCTGTACATATACCATACCCCCCAACTGTCCCGATTTTGGCGGGACAGTCCCGTTTTTCACGGTCTGTCCCGTTATCCCACCAGGGGGTCACAATGCTTGCGCACAGCGTCTATTCCCCAACAGAGAGGGGCAGGGGGCATGGCCAGCAGCTCACTGAGTGCTGTCCATGCCCCCAGTGACAAAAACGGGGGGCGTGGTTTGCGATAGTGGCGTTTGCCATGAGGCCACACCCCCTAGCTGATAGATCACGCCCCCTTACCGCAAGGCCACATCTCCAAATCTGGGCGCACGCGGAAGGTGCGTGTTGCTGTCCCTCCTTCTGTGGAGGTAAAGTTGGGAGGTATGCATATACTAACATCAATGACAGATTTTCCCAGTAGGGTTTCATTTAGGGTTTCAGCAGTTTGGCACAATAAATTCCTTTCAGATATGTGTAAATTCTAATTTTCATTTTACTTATTTAACACTTTTCTCCAATAAGACTGAAGGCACTTCACAGTTTCAGAAAATTCTGCAAAAAAATAAAAATCATGAAGGTCCATTTTATACAAAATGCACTTTACTAAAATGAACTATAGTATATAGTGTAAGGGAAAATAGGATATTAATACCTACCGGTAAATCATTTTCTCTTAGTCCGTAGAGGATGCTGGGGACACTTCAAGAACCATGGGGTATAGACGGGATCCGCAGGAGACATGGGCACTTTAAGACTTTCAAATGGTGTGACCTGGCTCCTCCCTCTATGCCCCTCCTCCAGACTCCAGTTTAAGGAACTGTGGCCCTCATTCCGAGTTGTTCGCTCGTTGCCGATTTTCTCTATATTGCGATTAGTCGCTTACTGCGCATGTGCATGGTTCGCAGAGCGCATGCGCTTAGTTATTTTACTCAAAAGTTAAGTATTTTACTCACGGCATAACAAGGATTTTTCTTCGTTCTGGTGATCGGAGGGTGATTGACAAGAAGTGGGTGTTTCTGGGCGGTAACTGGCCGTTTTATGGGTGTGTGTGAAAAAACGCTGCCGTTTCTGGGAAAAACGCGGGAGTGGCTGGAGAAACGGGGGAGTGCCTGGGCAAACGCTGGGTGTGTTTGTGACGTCAAACCAGGAACGAAACTGACTGAACTGATCGCAGTGGCAGAGTAAGTGTCGAGCTACTCAGAAACTGCTAAGAAATTTCTATTCGCAATTTTGCGAATCTTTCGTTCGCAATTCTGCTAAGCTAAGATACACTCCCAGTAGGTGGCGGCTTAGTGTGTGCAATGCTGCTAAAAGCAGCTAGCGAGCGGACAACTCGGAATGAGGGCCTGTGCCCAGGGAGACGGACATTTAGAGAAAAGGATTTAATGTTAAACACGGTGTGCATCTTGCCAGCTCACACCACAAGCATGCCGCCGAACCTGACATTCAACAGAACACAAGCCAACGGCATGAAGAATTTGCAGCAATATGCTGACAAAAACCGTAACACAACCTGTGTGTAACCACAACCAATAACTGCAGATACAGTACGCACTGGGACGGGCGCCCAGCATCCTCTACGGCAGCGTTTTTCAACCGCGGTTGCCAGGTGTGCCGCTGCCCGCCGCTGACATCACCCACCGGAAATGCCCGCCGCCTGTCAGAGGTGGCTGCAGCTGCCATCACTTGCTGCCTCAGGCAGCGCTGTCCTCTTCCGCAGGCAGACCTATGGTGACGTGCGTGACTCATAGGTCACGCACGTCACGTAGCCCTGCCACCCGCCTGCTGCTGCCGGAGTCTCCGTCCCTTCTCAGCGTTATTCACTGTTCTTGCCACAGACTGAGAGGGAGAACTCTTTTTTATGTACAGCAGCAGGTAAATTAAATTAATGATGTTTTTATTTGTGTGTGGAATTACTGTGGGGGGGGGGGGAGAGTAGGGAAGAGAGGGAGGCAGGCTATGTGTGCTATTACTGGGTGTGGGGGCTGTGTGTGGTATTACTGGGGGGGGGGAGAGGCAAGCTGTGTGTGGTATTACGTGGGGGGGCAGGCTACAGAGTGTGTGGAATTACTGGGGGGGTGGCAGGCTGTGTGTGGAATTGCTGGGGGGGGGGGACTGTGGAATAATATGGGGGGACAGTTTGTAGGTTTACTGGAAAGGGGGAGGGGGGGGGTGAGGCCAATGAGTGGAATTACTATGAGGAGCAGTGTGTGGCATTACTGTGGGGGCCAAGATGTTTTATTACTGCAGGGACTGATGTGCTTTATTACTTCTGGTGGCCAAAGTTCTTTATTAATGTAGGGACCAATGTGTTTTATTACTGTGGGGGCCAATGTGCTTTATTACAGTGAGGGTGAAATCATTAGTTTTATTACAGTGTGGGCCAATATATGTTGAGATTTGTAATTATGGGGCAGATGTATTAACCTGGAGAAGGCATAAGGAAGTGATAAACCAGTGATATGTGCAAGGTGATAAAGGCACCAGCCAATCAGATCCTAACTGTTAATTTACATATTGGTGCTGATTGGCTGGTATCTTTATCACCTTGCAAATATCACTGGTTTATCACTTCCTTATGCCTTCTCCAGGTTAATACATCTGCCCCTATATATTATATTTGAGTTAAAAAAAAAAAAAACTGATGGTGTGCCTTGCCAATTTTAAAATCTTTTTCAGTGTGCCACGGGTTTAAAAAGGTTGAAAATCACTGCTCTACGGACTAAGAGAAAAGGATTTACCGGTAGGTATTAAAATCCTATTTTCTCATACGTCCTAGAGGATGCTGGGGACACTTCAACAACCATGGGGTTTATACCAAAGCTCTAAAATGGGCGGGAGAGTGCGGATGACTCTGCTGCACCGATTGACCAAACATGAGTCCTCATCAGCCAGGGTATCAAACTTGTAAAATTTCACAAAAGTGTTTGAACCCGACAAAGTAGCTGCTCGGCAGAGTCGTAATGCCGAGAACCCCCGGGCAGCCGCCCAGGACAAGCCCACCCTTCTAGTAGAATGGGCCTTCACCGATTTTGGTAACGGCAATCCAGCCATGGAATGAGCATGCTGAATCACACTACAGATCCAGCGCGCAATGGTCTGCTTGGAAGCAGGACACCCAACGTTGTTGGGACATACAGGACAAACAGAATCTCTGTTTTCCTAATCCGAACCGTCTAGGCGACATAATTTTCAAAGCTCTAAACACATCCAGAGACTTTGACTCAGCGAAGGTGTCAGTAGCCACAGGCACCACAATAGGTCGGTTCCTGTAGAAAGACGACAACCCCTTCGGTAGAAAACACTGACGTGTCCTCAATTCAGCTCTGTCTACATGGAAGATCAAATAATGGCTCTTGTGAGATAAGGCCCCCAACTCAGACACCCGCCGAGCAGATGCCAAGGCCAACAGGATGACCGCTTTTAATGTGAGAAACAGCAACTTCACCTTCTGTAAAGGTTCCAACCCACGTGATTGAAGGAACTGCAACACCACATTAAGAACCCTAGGTGCCACTGGAGGCACAAATGGAAGGTAGATGCGCAACACGCCTTTCACGAAAGACTGAACTTCCGGAAGGGAAGCCAATAGTTTTTTTGAAAGAAACTTGCCAATGCAGAAAACTGGACCTTAATGGAGTCCAATTACATGCTGTATTCCCTCCAGCCCATAGGAAATGGAGAAAACACCCTAACTGAAACTCTTCCGGTGAAGCTTTCTTGAATTTATGGCAAGACACATATTTTCACCAAAGACGGTGGTAACGTTCAGACGTTACTCCTTTTCTGGCCTGAATAAGAGTGGGGATGACTCCCTTGGGAATACCCTTCCAGGCTAGAATCCGGCGTTCAACAGCCATGCCGTCAAATGTAGCCGTGGTAAGTCGAGGCACACACACGGCACCTACTGTAGTAGGTTCTCGCGAAGAGGAAGAGGTCCAGGATCCTCTTTTTTTTTTTTAAGCTCTTAAAAAAAAAACCGGGCCCCCAAGCCCTCCTTGGCCAGACTGGGCAATGAAATTTTGCCCGAAAACTCGTTCTTCTTATGATCCCGAGAACTTTTGGGAACAGTGGAAGTGGAGGGAATACATATACTGACCGGAATAGCCACTGGGTCACCAGTGCATCTATTGCTATAGGGGGTCATTCAGAGTTGTTCGCTCATTGCCGATTTTCGCAACGGAGCAATTAAGGCGAAAATGCGCATGCGCATGGTACGCAGTGCGCATGCGCTAAGTATTTTAGCACAAAACTTAGTAGATTTACACACGTCCGAACGAAGAATTTCCATTGTTGAAGTGATCGTAGTGTGATTGACAGGAAGTGGGTGTTTCTGGGCGGAAACTGACCGTTTTCTGGGAGTGTACGGAAAAACACAGGCGTCCCAGGATAAAACGCGGGAGTGTCTGGAGAAACAGGGGAGTGGTTGGCCGAACGCAGGGCGTGTTTGTGACGTCAAACCAGGAACGAAACGGGCTGAACTGATCGCAGTGTAGGAGTAAGTCTCGAGCTACTCAGAAACTGCTAAGAATTTTCTAATCGCAATTCTGCTAATCTTTCGTTCGCAATTCTGCTAAGATAAGATACACTCCCAGAGGGCGGCGGCCTAGCGTGTGCAATGCTGCTAAAATCTACTAGCGAGCGAACAACTCGGAATGACCCCATTGTCCGAGGGTCTTTTGACCAGAAACATTATTTCTGAAAGCCTCTCGTTGAGACGAGATGTCATCATGTCTATTCGAGAAACCCCGCAAAGACTTGTCACCTCTGCGAAGTCTTCTTGGTGGAAGTTCCACTCTCCCGGCTGGAGATCGTTTCTGCTGAGGAAGTCTGCTTCCCAGTTGTCCACTCCTGGAATGAAAATTACCGACAGAGCCCTTACATGTTTTCCTGCCCAGAAGAAAACCTTCGGCAGCTCTGCCATTTCCGCCTTGCTGTAACATTATCCAACTGGACCTGCACGGGATGATCTTGAAGAAGATGTACCGTTTGTTGAAGACCTTTGTAAATAGCTCTCAATTCCAGCCTGTTCATCTGAAGGCAGGCTTCCTGACTTTAGCCTTTTTCATGGAAGTTTTTTTTTTCCCTGAGCGGCAGCTCCCCAGCCTCGGAGACTTGTTTCCGTGGTTACCAGTACCCAGTCCTGAATTCCAAACCTGCTTCCCTCTAATAGGAGCGAGCTGTGTAGCCACCACAGGAGTCAACTCCTGGCTTTCGACAACAGGACTATCTTCCGGTGCATGTGTAGGCGGTATCCACTTTATCAACAGGTCCCACTGGAATACCCTGGCATGGAACCTGCCAACCTGTATGGCCTCGTAGGCCGTCACCATATTTGCACTGATGGATCGACACTCTTGATGGTTTCAAAACTAGTATTACCATTTTCTGGATTTCCAGAGCCTTTTCCACCAGAAGAAAAACACTCTGAACTACCCTGTCCATAAACATCCCGAAAGAAAAAAACTTTCCTGGAAAATTTATGATCCAACCGTGTTGTTGGAGTATGGACAGGGAGAGAGCGATGTTTTATACCAAGCGCTCACTGAATCTCGCCTTTATGAGGAGATCTTCTAGACAAGGAATTATATTGACTCCTTCTTGAGGTGGGAGGACCATCATCTCCACCAACACCTTGGTAAAAACCCTCAGCGCCGTGGATAAACCGAAGGGTAACGTCTGGATTGTAATGGCAATCCTGAACCGCGAAACTCAGATAAGCCTGGTAAGGAGGATAAATGGGAACATGCAGGTAAGCATCCTTTGCGTCAACTGACCCCCTGTAATCCCCCTCCTCTAGACTGGAAATCACTGCCCCCAGTGATTCTATCTTGAACTTGAAACATTTCAAGTAGAGATTCAGATCTTAGGTTCAGGATCGGTCAGACCGAACCGTCTGGTTTCTGAACTACAAAGAGGCTTGAATAAACCCCACCCTTTGTTGTGACCCAGGCCACAGGACTATGCCTTGGTCCTGACATAAAATGTGAATCACCTTTATACGTTCTTCTCTCTCTCTGAAAGAGACGTTGGCAAGGTCAATTTTAAAAATCGGCATGGGGAAACGTCTTGAAACCCCAGTTTGTATTCCTGGGACACCAATTGTAACACCCAGGGATCCAGGTCAGATTGACTCCAATTCTGACTGAGCAGTTTTTTGTTTTTTTGTTAGACGTGCTCCCACGAGGGATCCCCAGCGTCGTGCTGTAGACTTGGCAGAAACAGGGGTAGACTTCTGTTTTTGGAACCTGAAGCCGTTGTAGACAACTTTTTGTCTCCTCCCCGTCCTGCCAATGAGGGGAAACGTCTCGCTGTACTTACTGGGCCTAAAAAGGACTGCATATGAGGGTGATCTTTTTTGCCGGTGCAGAGGGCAAAAATATCGACTTACCTTCGGTAGTCCAGTTCATCGCCAAATAAGGCGTCCCCGTTATATTGGATTGCCTCCATATTTCTCTTTGGAATCTGCATCCGCGTTCCACTGGCGAATCCCCAACGCCCGCCGATCCGATACTGCTATGGTAGCGGCTTGTGAACTCAAGAGTCCAATATCTTTCATTGCTTCTAGCATATAGGCGGCAGCGTCTTTGATATTCCCTAACTTAAGGAGCATCTCATCTCTATCAATCGTGTCCAATTCTGAGGACACGCTTTCTGACCATTTTTCAATAGCGCAACTCACCCACGCGCAGGCAATAGTGGGTCTGAGCAGTGGACCATTAGCAACATAAATGGATTTTAATGTAGTTTCCATCTTACGGTCCGTCGGCTCTCTTAGTGAAGCCGTGCCAGGTGCAGGGAGAATTACCTTCTTTGTCAACCTGAACAGTGCACTGTCTAACCCAGGGGGTGACTGCCGGGAAAAGAATATATTAAGCCCGTGGGAGGGAGTTGATCTATTCCCCTGGAGTCCCCATCATCGACACAGGACTCAGGGCCCGTGTCGGTAACAGTAGTCATAACATTTAAATGGACTTTATGTGACCCAGAGAGGGTCGCCTGCAGACAGAAGAACAGAATGCTGACAAAGATATCTTCTACATATTCAGCATGCAGCATTAGATACAGCCTTATCTAATCTCCTATTGATATGATGCATACCACCACGTATTTCATCCACCCATGCAGACTCTTGGTGTGCCAGTTGCATCACCACCTTACAACTCTACGTCCCCAGGCGGTTTCCTCCTTGAAGGAACTCCCTGCCTCAAATATGTCACCCACGTGTATCACACACACACCTACAGACACACTGGGACTAAAAGGGGACAGAGACCTCTATCAGAGGTACACAAAAAGGATTAGCCAGCTCACACCCCAGTGTAAACACACAATCTGCGAAATATATCATACACAGACCTGCAGCGCTTTATTACACTGCTCAAAAAAATAAAGGGAACACTAAAATAACACATCCTAGATCTGAATTAATGAAATATTCTTATTAAATACTTTGTTCTTTACATAGTTGAATGTGCTGACAACAAAATCACACAAAAAATAAGATATTAAACCTACCGGTAACTCTTTTTCTCCTAGTCCGTAGAGGATGCTGGGGACTCCGTAAGGACCGTGGGGTATAGACGGGCTCCGCAGGAGACATGGGCACTATAAACAAACTTTAGAATGGGTGTGCACATGGGCTCCTCCCTCTATGCCCCTCCTCCAGACCTCAGTTAGAGAAACTGTGCCCAGAGGTGACGGACAGTACGAGGAAAGGATTTTGGTAATCTAAGGGCAAGATTCATACCAGCCCACACCATCCACACCGTATAACCTGGAATATAAGCAAACAGGTAACAGTATGAACAAACAGTATCAGTCAACGACTTATCTTAACTGTAACATAACCCTTATGTAAGCAAGAACTATATACAAGTCATGCAGAAATACGTCCGCACTGGGACGGGCGCCCAGCATCCTCTACGGACTAGGAGAAATAGATTTACCGGTAGGTTTAAAATCTTATTTTCTTTTACATCCTAGAGGATGCTGGGGACTCCGTAAGGACCATGGGGATTATACCAAAGCTCCAGACCGGGCGGGAGAGTGCGGATGACTCTGCAGAACCTATTGAGCAAACATGAGGTCCTCATCAGCCAGGGTATCAAACTTGTAGAATTTATCAAAAGTGTTTGAACCCGACCAAGTTGCCGCTCGGCAAAGCTGTAATAATGATACGCCTCGGGCAGCCGCCCAAGAAGAGCCCACCTTCCTAGTGGAATGGGCCTTTACCGAATTTGGTAACGGCAATCCAGCCGTAGAATGAGCCTGCTGAATCGTGTTACAGATCCAGCGAGCAATAGTCTGCTTAGAAGCAGGAGCGCCAACCTTGTTGGCTGCATACAGGACAAACAGAGCTTCTGTTTTCCTAATTCGAGCCGTCCTGGCTACGTAAATTTTTAAGGCCCTGACTACATCAAGGGATATGGAATCCTCCAAATCTCCCGAAGCCACAGGCACCACAATAGGTTGGTTCATATGAAACGATGACACCACCTTAGGCAAAAATTGAGGACTACGCCTCAACTCTGCTCTATCCACATGGAAAATGAGATAGGGGCTCTTATGAGACAAGGCCGCCAATTCGGACACCCGCCTTGCAGATGCCAAGGCCAACAACATGACCACCTTCCAAGTGAGAAATTTTAACTCAACAGTTTGAAGAGGCTCAAACCAGTGAGATTTTAGGAACTGTAACACCACGTTAAGGTCCCATGGTGCCACTGGGGGCACAAAAGGAGGCTGGATGTGCAGCACTCCCTTTACACAAGTCTGGACTTCTGGGAGAGAAGCCAATTCTTTCTGGAAGAATATAGAAAGGGCCGAAATCTGTACCTTAATGGAGCCTAACTTTAGGCCCATATCCACTCCAGTCTGTAGAAAGTGGAGAAACCGGCCCAAGTGGAAGTCTTCCGTAGGAGCATTCTTGGCTTCACACCAAGAAACATACTTCCTCCAGATACGGTGATAATGTTTCGCCGTCACCTCCTTCCTAACCTCTATCAGAGTAGGGATGACTTCTTCCGGAATACCCTTCCCAGCTAGGATTTGGTGTTCAACCGCCATGCCGTCAAACGTAACCGCGGTAAGTCTTGGAACACGCAGGGCCCCTGCTGTAACCGGTCCTCCCTGAGAGGAAGAGGCCATGGATCTTCTGTGAGCAGCTCCTGAAGATCTGAATACCAGGCCCTTCGAGGTCAATCTGGAACAATGAGTATTGTCTGCACTCTTTTTCGCCTGATGATTCTCAGTATCTTTGAGATGAGAGGAAGAGGAGGGAACACATAGACCAACTGAAACACCCATGGTGTCACGAGAGCGTCCACCGCTACTGCCTGAGGGTCCCTTGACCTGGCACAATTCCTCCGATGCTTCTTGTTGAGGCGTGACGTCATCATGTCTATTTGAGGAAGTCCTCAAAGACTTGTTATCTCTGCAAAAACTTCTTGATGAAGTCCCCACTCTCCTGGAAGGAGATCGTGTCTGCTGAGGAAGTCTGCTTCCCAGTTGTCCACTCCCGGAATGAATACCGCTGACAGAGCGCTTACGGGATTTTCTGCCCAGCGCAGAATCCTGGTGGCTTCCGCCATTGCCACTCTGCTCCTTGTCCCGCCTTGGCGGTTTACATGAGCCACGGCTGTGACGTTGTCTGATTGAATCAGAACCGGTAGGTCGCGAAGAATATTCTCCGCTTGTTGTAGGCCGTTGTATATGGCCCTCAATTCCAGTATGTTTATGTGTAGACAAGCCTCCTGGCTTGACCACAGTCCCTGAAAATTCCTTCCTTGTGTGACTGCTCCCCATCCTCGGAGGCTCGCATCCGTGGTCACCAGAACCCAGTCCTGAATGCCGAACCTGCGACCCTCTAGAAGTAGAGCACTCTGGAGCCACCACAGGAGAGACACCCTGGCCCTGGGGGACAGATTTTTTTTCTGATGTATTTGAAGGTGGGACCCGGACCACTTGTCCAGAAGGTCCCACTGAAACGTCCTCGCATGAAACCTGCCGAAGGGAATGGCCTCGTAGGTTGCCACCATTTTCCCCAGTACTCGAGTGCATTGATGGACTGACACTCTTTTCGGCTTCAACAGGTCTCTTACCATGTTCTGGAGTTCCTGGGCTTTTTCCCTCGGGAGAAAAACCCTCTTTCGTTCTGTGTCCAGAATCATGCCTAAGAAAGACAGCCGAGTCGTTGGAACCAAGTGCGACTTTGGTAGATTTAGAATCCATCCATGTTGTTGTAGCACTCCCAGGGAGAGCGACACGCTTTTCTGCAACTGTTCCTTTGATCTCGCTTTTATCAGGAGATCGTCCAAGTACGGGATAATTGTGACTCCTTGCCTGCGTAGGAGCACCATCATTTCCGCCATTACCTTGGTGAACACCCTCGGGGCCGTGGAAAGCCCAAACGGCAACGTCTGAAACTGGTAATGACAGTCTTGAACAGCGAATCTCAGGTATGCCTGATGAGGAGGATATATGGGGACGTGAAGGTATGCATCCTTTATGTCTAATGACACCATAAAATCCCCCCCTTCCAGGCTGGAGATGACTGCCCTGACCGATTCCATCTTGAACTTGAACCTTTTTAAGAACAGGTTCAGGGATTTTAGATTTAGAATGGGTCTGACTGAGCCATCCGGTTTCGGGACCACAAATAGGGTTGAATAGTACCCTTTCCCCTGTTGTGTTAGGGGTACCTTGATAATCACTTGCTGTTGACACAGCTTCTGAATTGCAGCTAAAATTATCTCCCTCTCTGGGGGAGAAGCTGGTAAAGCCGATTTGAAGAATCGACGAGGAGACACGTCTTCGAATTCCAGCTTGTAGCCCTGGGATACAATTTCCATCGCCCAAGGATCCACGTCCGACTGAACCCAGACGTGGCTGAAGAGTCGAAGACGTGCCCCCACCGGTGCGGCCTCCCTCAGTGGAGCCCCAGCGTCATGCGGTGGATTTAGTAGAAGCCGGGGAGGACTTCTGTTCCTGGGAACTGGCCGTAGCAGGCATTCTTTTCCCTCTACCCTTACCTCTGGCGAGGAAGGAAGAGCCCCGACCTCTTCTGGACTTATGCGACCGAAAGGACTGCATCTGATACTGTGGAGTTTTCTTTTGCTGTGGAGGAACATAAGGCAAAAAGGTAGATTTATCTGCGGTAGCTGTGGAAACTAGGTCCGCGAGACCTTCCCCAAATAAAACCTCACCCTTGTAAGGTAAAACTTCCATATGCCTCTTTGAGTCGGCATCACCCGTCCATTGGCGGGTCCACAGTGCTCGCCTAGCCGAGACCGCCATTGCGTTGGCCCTTGAACCTAGTAGTCCGACGTCTCTCTGAGCGTCTCTCATATATAAGACTGCGTCTTTGATGTGACCAAAGGTCAACAAAATGGTATCCCTATCTAGGGTATCAATATCAGCTGACAAGGTATCTGTCCAAGCTGCTACCGCGCTACAGACCCAAGCCGATGCTATAGCCAGTCTGAGTAAAGCACCAGTATGTGTATAAATTGATTTTAAAGTCGTTTCCTGTCTGGGATCAGCAGGATCCTTGAGAGCTGCCGTTTCTGGGGACGGTAGCGCCACCTTTTTGGATAAGCCTTGTCCACCCTGGGCGAGGATTCCCACCGTACCCTGTCCTGTGCCGGGAAAGGATACGCCATAAGAACTCTTTTGGGAATCTGCAGTTTTTTGTCTGGAGTCTCCCAAGCTTTTTCAAATAACGCGTTCAGCTCATGAGATGGGGGAAATGTTACCTCAGGTTTCTTTTCCTTAAACATGTGTACCCTCGTGTCAGGGACAGAGGGGTCATCTGTGATATGCAAAACATATTTTATTGCAATAATCATATAATGAATACTTTTGGCCACCCTTGGGTGTAGCCTTGCATCATCGTAGTCGACACTGGAGTCAGAATCCGTGTCGGTATCAGTGTCTGCTATTTGGGATGGGGGACGTTTTTGAGACCCTGAAGGGCCCTGTGACACCGTCAAAGCCATTGATTGACTCCCCGCATTATCCCTGGACTCTGCTTTGTCCAATCTCTTATGTAACAAGGTCACATTTGCATTTAAAACATTCCACATGTCCAACCAATCAGGTGTTGGCGTTGCCGACGGAGACACCACAATCATCTGCTCCACCTCCTCTCTAGAAGAGCCTTCCGCCTCAGACATGCCGACGCAGGCGTACCGACACCCCCCCACACACACAGGGATTGTATGTATGTATATATATATATATATATATATATATATATGGAGACAGTTCCCCCAATAAGGCCCTTTGGAGAGACAGAGAGAGAGTATGCCAGCACACATCCAGCGCCAATAACACTGGAAACAAAATTCCCAGATAAACAGCACTTTTATATAATCATATAGATGAATCTATACACTCACTGCGCCTTACAAGTGCCCCACCCCTCTTTTTTGCTCTCTGTCACCGTGTTCAGCAGAGGAGAGTCCGGGGAGCCAGCTTCTGCAGTGTGCTGTGGAGAAAATGGTGCTGGTTAGTGCTGTGAGATCAAGCTCCGCCCCCTCAGCGGCGGGCTTCGTTCCCGCTCAAATTTATTTATACTGGCGGGGGATTATAAAATATACTGCCTCCGCAGCCTATATATTCATATGAGCCAGTCCTAGAGGTTTATTGCTGCCCAGGGCGCCCCCCCTGTGCCCTGCACCCATCAGTGCCTGCAGTATGTGTAGTGTGTGGGAGCAATGGCACGCAGCGTTACCGCAGCGCGTTACCTCTTAGAAGATATGAAGTCTTCTGCCGCCTTTGAAGTCTTCTTTCTTCTTATACTGACCCAGCTTCTATCTTCCGGCTCTGCGAGGAGGACGGCGGCACGGCTCCCGGACGAACGTCGAAGGTGAGACCTGCTTTCCGACTCCCTCTGGAGCTAATGGTGTCCAGTAGCCTAAGAAGCAGAACCTATCATTTAAGTAGGTCTGCTTCTCTCTCCTCAGTCCCATGATGCAGGGAGCCTGTTGCCAGCAGTGCTCCCTGAAAATAAAAAAACCTAACAAAATTATTTTTCAGAGAAACTCAGGAGAGCTCCCCTGTAATGCACCCAGTCTCCTCTGGGCACAGTATCTAACTGGTGTCTGGAGGAGGGGCATAAAGGGAGGAGCCAGTGCACACCCATTCTAAAGTTTCTTTATAGTGCCCATGTCTCCTGCGGAGCCTGTCTATACCCCATGGTCCTTACGGAGTCCCCAGCATCCTCTAGAATGTAAGAGAAATTATCAATGGAAATCAAATTTATTAACCCATGGAGGTCTGGATTTGGAGTCACACTCAAAATTAAAGTGGAAAAACACAATACAGTCTTATCCAACATTGAGGTAATGTCCTTAAAACAAGTCAAAATGAGGCTCAGTAGTGTGTGTGGCCTCCACGTGCCTGTATGACCTCCCTACAACGCCTGAGCATGCTCCTGATGAGGTGGCGGATGGTCTCCTGAGGGATCCCCACCCAGACCTCGACTAAAGCATCCGCCAACTCCTGGACAGTCTGTGGTGCAATGTGGCGTTGGTGGATGGAGCGAGACATGATGTCCCAGATGTGCTCAATTGGATTCAGGTCTGGGGAACGGGCGGGCCAGTCCATAGCATCAATGCCTTCGTCTTGCAGGAACTGCTGACACACTCCAGCCACATAAGGTCTAGCATTGTCTTGCATCAGGAGGAACCCAGGGCCAACCGCACCATCATATGGTCTCACAAGGGGTCTGAGGAACTCATCTCGGTACCTAATGGCAGTCAGGCTACCTCTGGCGAGCACATGGAGGGTTGTGCGGCCCCCCAAAGAAATGCCACCCCACACCATTACTGACCCACTGCCAAACCGGTCATGCTGGAGGATGTTGCAGGCAGCAGAACGTTCTCCTTGGCGTCTCCAGACTCTGTCACGTCTGTCACATGTGCTCAGTGAGAACCTGCTTTTCATCTGTGAAGAGCACAGGGCGCCAGTGGCGAATTTGCCAATCTTGGTGTTCTCTGGCAAATGCCAAACGTCCTGCACGGTGTTGGGCTGTAACCACAACCCCCACCTGTGGACGTCAGGCCCTCATACCACCCTCATGGAGTCTGTATCTGATCGTTTGAGTAGACACATAAACATTTGTGGCTTGCTGGAGGTCATTTTGCAGGGCTCTGGCAGTGCTCCTCCTTGCACAAAGGCGGAGGTAGCGGTCCTGCTGCTGGGTTGTTGCCCTCCTACGGCCTCCTCCACGTCTCCTGATGTACTGGCCTGTCTCCTGGTAGCGCCTCCATGCTCTGGACACTACACTGACAGACAGCAAACCTTCTTGCCACAGTTCGCATTGAAGTGCCATCCTGGATGAGCTGCACTACCTGAGCCACTTGTGTGGGTTGTAGACTCCGTCTCATGCTACCACTAGAGTGAAAGCACCGCCAGCTTTCAAAAGTGACCAAAACATCAGCCAGAAAGCATAGGAGCTGAGAAGTGGTCTGTGGTCACCACCTGCAGAACAACTCCTTTATTGGGGGGTGTCTTGCTAATTGCCTATAATTTCCACCTGTTGTCTATTCCATTTGTACAACAGCATGTGAAATCGATTGTCAATCAGTGTTGCTTCCTAAGTGGACAGTTTGATTTCACAGAAGTGTGATTGACTTGGAGTTACATTGTGTTGTTTAAGTGTTCCCTTTATTTTTTTGAGCAGTGTATATAACATAATACAATACAAGCACCGTATACCTCGCCCCCCTTTTTTTGCACCGATACAAGTCAGTAGTGAAGGGAGGACCAGCGTTTCTCTTGAGGAGAAAATGGCGCTGAGAAGTGTGCTGGCTCAGTGAGGAAGAAGCCCCGCCCTCATAATGGCGCGCTTCTCCCGCTCTTAATTAAATAATTAATCTCACTGGCGGGGGAAGGACAGAGTGTGTTTATGCCCCTTTTGCCAAAAACAAGTGTTTTATCTGCCCAGGGCGCGCCACCTGCCTATGTCTAGCAGTGTATTGTGTGGGCTGTGAGGAGGAAGCTCCGGCCCCTCAATGGCGCGCTTCATCCCGCTTTTTTCCAACTAATATTTATACTGGCGGGGGTTAGGACAGTGCCTTGGCACTTATGTCCCCTCTTGCCAGTGCCTTTTTTGAGGATTTATATGCTGCCCAGGGTGCCCCCCCCCCCCCCCCCCCGCCCTGCACCCTACAGTGCCGCTGTGTGTGGGAGCATGGCGCGCAGCGCGATCGCTGTGCGGTACCTCAGAAGCCGTCACTGAAGTCTTCTTTTCTTCTCACCTGTCCTCTGACTTCTGGCTCTGCAAGGGGGGTGACGGCGGGCTCTGGGAATGAACCCGTAGGCGTACCTAGTGTTTCAATTCCTCAGGAGCTAATGGTGTCCTGTAGCCAAAGAAGCAGAGCCTTTAAACTCACTAGAAGTAGGTTTGACTTCTCTCCCCTAAGTCCCACGAAGCAGGGAGACTGTTGCCAGCAGTCCTCCCTGAAAATAAAAAACCTAACTAAGGCCCTCATTCCGAGTTGTTCGCTCGCAAGCTGCTTTTAGCAGCATTGCACACGCTAAGCCGCCGCCTACTGGGAGTGAATCTTAGCTTATCAAAATTGCGAACGAAAGATTCGCAATATTGCGAAAAAACTTCTCTGTGCAGTTTCTGAGTAGCTCGAGACTTACTCTTCCAGTGCGATCAGTTCAGTGCTTGTCGTTCCTGGTTTGACGTCACAAACACACCCAGCGTTCGCCCAGACACTCCTCCGTTTCTCCAGACACTCCCGCGTTTTTCCCAGAAACGGTAGCGTTTTTTCACACACTCCCATAAAACGGCCAGTTTCCGCCCAGAAACACCCACTTCCTGTCAATCACATTACGATCAGCAGAACGAAGAAAAAACCTCGTAATGCCGTGAGTAAAATTCCTAACTGCATAGCAAATTTACTTGGCGCAGTGCGAACATTGCGCATGCGCAATTAGCGCAAAATCGCTGCGATGCGAAGAAAATTACCGAGCGAACAACTCGGAATGACCACCAAAGTCTTTTCAGAGAAACTCAGTAGAGCTCCTCAGTGTGCATCCAGTCTGCCTGGGCACAGATTCTAAACTAGAGTCTGGATGAGGGGCATAGAGGGAGGAGCCAGGTCACACCATTTGAAAGTCTTAAAGTGCCCATGTCTCCTGCGGATCCCGTCTATACCCCATGGTTCTTGAAGTGTCCCAGGCATCCTCTAGTATGAGAAATGCAGTTTGCAAGCTCCTTGAAGTAGCTTACTGGTTAAGTATTAGCCCATTATCAGTGGAAGCATTTTATTTTTAATAGATTGGGATTACTCATGTATTCCCCTCTTCCCGTTTTATACTTGTGCATCTAGGTAATAAGGAATGGAAATGGTGACCGCTCTTCCTACTCATAATACAACCAACCACATTATTATTATCACAGTTTCTTATATAGTGCAGCATATTCCGTTGCGCTTTACAATTGGAACAAAAGTAACAGAACAAAACTGGGTAATAGCCAGATATAGAGGTAGGAAGGCACATATGTAGTAGCCTCAGCACACATGCATACACACACCCATGTAGTCTCAGCACACTTGCACACACATAGGACCCTATTCAGTAAGGCGGTGTTTTTCAACCGCTGTGCCGCAGGTGTGCCGCCATCTGCCAGAGATGCCGTTGCCGCCCACCAGAGATGCCGCTGCCGCCCACCAGAAAGACCTGCATCGCCTGCCAGAGATGCCAGCACAGCTGCCGCCGCATCAGTAGCCGGCTCGGCAGTGCTGTGCACTTCCGTGAGCCACCCATGACCTATGGTGAGTCATAGGTCACGCACGATACATCACATTCCCGCCTGGAGTACCCGGCCCACCCACTGCTCCTCCGTGCTGCTGCTGCCTGATCCATCCCCTCAGTGCTCCTCACTTCTCCCACCACTGGGAAAGATTTAACAGCTACAGGTTATTTATATATATTTGTTTAATTATGTATGTGTGGAATTACTGTGGGGTGGGGGCAGACATTGTGTGGAATTACTATGGGGGAGCAGTGTGTGGAATTACTGGGGGGTGCAGTGAGTGGAATTTCTTTGGGGGGGCAGTGTAACATTACTGTGGGGGACAATGTTAATGCAATATGGAGTTGTGCATATATGAAGTGGCAATTTTGTACTGCAGGTGGGGAATTTTAGACGTGGTCCTAATGACTCCTTCTGCATTATACAGTTATAAATAAGGAGTAAATAGTGACCAGGTTAAGTTTGAGGTGAAATTAGTTGGGGAGGCAGTCTGTGGTTGAATTACTCTGCGGGACAGTGTGTGGCATTATTATAAATTAGTTTTATTGCTGTGAGGACAAATGTGTTTGCACTTCTGTGGGGGCCAGTGTGTTTGCAGTTCTGTGGGGGCCAGTGTGTTTGTTTAACTGCTGTGGGGGCCAATGTGTGTGTATGGGGTTTTTATCCCGTGGGGCACTGAGTGTGTGCCTTGGCAATTTTAAAGTCTTGTCGGTGTGCCGCAAATTGAAAAAGGTTGAAATCACTGCAGTAAGGATTGCAGATTCTGCTTTTTAGCAGAATTTGCAATCCCTTGCCTCGCATGCTGGGGGCCCCCCATCGCAGGGCAAGGCCACTCGGCATGCTAACCGCCGCACTTCCCCCCACATACTAACCGCAATTGCGCCACAATTAGTGCGCGGTCGCAGAAATTAGGGAAGCCTTCTGCCAGTGCAGCCGGCAGCCCGCCGCCATCTTTTTGATCTGAGTGGCTGCGTGTAACGTCACACAGCCGCCCTGATAACGCCCATGCCATGCATCCCGTATGCGCTGCCACGACCCTATTTCCCTGCCACTGCCTCCCCGCAATGCTCAATCTTTACCTTGGAAACGGAGCGTTGCCACCCCGCGAACACCTCTGTCAATCAGGCAGAGGCGTTCGCATTTACTGCGAGTCACTTGCAGAAAATGCGGGCGCATGCGCAGGATGGGCCCTGCACATGTGCCCGTCAGGTGAACTCAGAAATTCCGATTGGATCGCAATTTGCGATCCAACCTGAATAATCCCCATAGTAGTCCCAGCACATAAGATTAGTCCTGACACACATGTAGTCTCTACACAAACACATGTATTCTCAGCATACATATGTAGACTCAGCACATATGCATACACACACATGTAGTCTGAGCGCACACACATTATTTATTTTCAGCACACATATAGGGGGATATTCAATTGATTGAAAAGTCATTAATAGAAAAGTCATCTAATAGACAGGAAAATACAGACACCCAACCGACTTTTCAAACATCTGAATTCCCCCCATAGTCTCATAATATATAAATACACAGTCCCAGCACACATACTTTGGAGTCTATTTATTAAGCCTTGGATAGAGAGACGGTAGACTACCAACCAAACAGCTCCTAACTGTCATTTTTAAAACCCAGCCTGTGACATGACAGTTAGAAGAGGATTGGCTGGTACTTTATCTCCGTTGACTTTATCTCCATCCAAGGCTTAGTAAATAGATTCCTGGTCCTGGCACACATGTAGGCGTAAATTTACTAAGGTGGGAGGTTTTTTTTTTAGAACTGGTGATGTTGCCCTTAGCAACCAATCAGATTATATTATCTTCTAGAACAGGGATGGGGAACCTTTGGCCTTCCAGCTGTTGTTGAACCATGCATACCAGCATGCCTTGCTACAGTTTTGCTATTTGGCCATACTAAAAGTGTTGCAGGGCAAGCTGGGATGTGTAGTTCAACAACAGCTGGAGGGCCGAAGGTTCCCCATCCCTGTTCTAGAAGCAGCTAGATAAATGTTAAGTAGAATCTGATTGGTTGCTATGAGCAACATCACGTTCTAAAAAACTCCTGCCTTAGTAAATTTACCCCATAGTCCCTACACACACACATATGTATTATCAGCACACATATGTAGCTTCAGCACATATGCATACACATACCCATGTAGTCTCATCATACGTACGTAGTCTCGACACACATGCACAAACACAGTGTCAGCTCACATGCACACACACATACATCTGTAGTCCCAACACACATATACAGTAGTTTCAGCATAAACACACACTCAGCACACACGTACACAACATGCAGTCTCAGCACATATATGCAAACTCAGCACATATACACATGTAGTCACTCTCTTAACACACACCTGCAGGCAGACAAGTAACCTTAGCACACATACATACAAACATACACATATGTAGCCTCAGCACATGCATGTAGTGCACACACGACAGAAGTTAGCAGCGGACCAGGCCGCCAGCAGCAGCATCGTGAGGCAGCAGCAGGGGGAGACAGCAGCGCTTCCGGGATCAGCAGCGCTCCCAGCTCCTGCGGAGGGAGGGCGGCATGCACGGAACAGCAAATGCTATTCAGCTTGAGCGGTTTCAAGCTACCCTTACTGGGGAATTACTGTAGTCTGGCTGCGGCTCTTACCACCAGCGCTGCCGGGTCTCTGCGTGCAGGAGGGGAGGGGGGAGGAGGCCAGGCGGGAGCCTGCTGCAGAGTGTAAGGAGTACACCCGCGACGTGCCCGCGAGTGGGGCGCCTTGCCTATGCTGCCCATGTATGTGTGCCGCTGGCTGGTGCCGGCTTCCACGGAGGAGACCGGAGTCAGGGAGCAGCCTCTTCCCCCCACCCACCCTGTTTGATGCTGTGCCATGCCAGTCAAAGTCCGGCCAGTGCCCTGCTGTGAGGGCAGGGTGGCACGGCCTGATAGAGTCCACCACAATAGTGAGATCATGGGATAATTGCCCTCAGCCCCATAAGCTCCAATCCGCCATGACAATACCAGTGTGATGTGTAGAGTCTCATACTGTGCCACATATTGGGGTTGGGGGTTCAACGGGCAATGCCGCGTGCCCATTACACCTTATCTGTTTCTGAAGGTCTTTGTTTTTTAATGTTTTTATTATGCAGGTCACTCAGGAGTGACATTGAAGTGCTTCTTATTTTCCTAAGAAGTAAGGATCAGGGTCTGTTTGTGAAGTAGACTCTGAGGACTGTTACATAGAAACATAGGGGTATATTCAATTAAGGTCGAAACTGCCGTCTTGTCGAAAAGATGGCAGTTTTCGACTTTTTCAGGTCGGAAAGAATTCCGACCTCTTCAGTCCCCAGCTTTTATAGTCGACAAGTCGGAGAATTCAACTTGTCGACAGGTTTTGGCCCCATTTCCGACCATCTCAGTCCGACTTAAAAAAAAGTCAGTCTGAGATGAGGGACCTGAGAGGAGGGAACGGGGGAGAGCCGCGGGCAGACGGGAGAGCAGCGGTACAGCACAGCGCTGCAGGAGGATGTGGCACAGCTGGCTCCAACAAGTGAGGTCCCGCTTGTTGGAGCCGGGTGGACGCTGCCGTGAGGTGTGGCGCCTGTGCCACATCCTCCTGCAGCGCTGCTGTCCCCTGTCTGCCCGCCCGTCTCCCCCCTCTCTGCTCCCTCATCTCTATTCGACGTTTTTAAAGTCTAATTGAGATGGGCATTGAATAGCCATTGTCGAATCCATTCCGACAAATGCATGTTGGAATGGATCCGATCTCAATTGAACATACCCCATAGAATTTGACGGCAGATAAGAACCACTTGGCCCATCTAGTCTGCCCCTTTTTTTTTATCCTTTAGGAAATCTCAACCCTTTTTGAACCTTAATTCTTTGTAAGGATATTCATATGCCTGCCCCAAGCATGTTTAAATTGCTCTACAGTCTTAGCCTCTGCCACCTCTGATAGGCTATTCCACTTATCCACTACCCTTTCTGTGAAGTAATTTTTCCTTAAATTTACCCTGTACCTGCCTCTCTCCAGTTTCAGTGTATGTCCTCGAGTTCTAATACTGTTGTTATTATTATCAGTTATTTATATAGCGCACACATATTCAGTAGCGCTTTACAGAGAATATTTGCCCATTCACATCGGTCCCTGCCTCAGTGGAGCTTACACTCTATGGGGGTAATTCTGAGTTGATCGCAGCAGCAATTTTGTTAGCAATTGGGCATAACCATGGCCCTCATTCCGAGTTGATCGCTCGGTAATTTTCTTCGCATCGCAGTGAAATTCCGCTTAGTACGCATGCGCAATATTCGCACTGCGACTGCGCCAAGTAATTTTACAATGAAGATAGTATTTTTACTCACGGCTTTTTCTTCGCTCTGGCGAACGTAGTGTGATTGACAGGAAATGGGTGTTACTGGGCGGAAACACAGCGTTTTCGGGGCGTGTGGATAAAAACGCTACCGTTTCCGGAAAAAACGCAGGAGTGGCCGGAGAAACGGGGGAGTGTCTGGGCGAACGCTGGGTGTGTTTATGACGTCAAACCAGGAACGACAAGCACTGAACTGAACGCAGATGCCGAGTAAGTCTGAAGCTACTCTGAAACTGCTAAGTAGTTTGTAATCGCAATATTGCGAATACATCGGTCGCAATTTTAAGAAGCTAAGATACACTCCCAGTAGGCGTAGGCTTAGCGTGAGCAACTCTGCTAAATTCGCCTTGCGAGCGATCAACTCGGAATGAGGGCCCATGTGCACTGCAGGGGGGGCAGATATAACATTTGCAGAGAGAGTTAGATTTGGGTGGGTTATTTTGTTTCTGTGCAGGGTAAATACTGGCTGCTTTATTCTTACACTGCAATCTAGATTCCAGTTTGAACACACCCCACCCAAATCTAACTCTCTCTGCACATGTTATATCTGCCCCTCCTGCAGTGCACATGGGGGTAATTACAAGTTGATCGCAGAAGGATTTTTTTTAGCAGTTGGGCAAAACCATGTGCACTGCAGGGGAGGCAGATATAACATGTGCAGAGAGAGTTAGATTTGGGTGGGTTATTTTGTTTCTGTGCAGGGTAAATACTGGCTGCTTTGTTTTTACACTGCAAATTAGATTGCAGATTGAACACACCCCACCCAAATCTAACTCTCTCTGCACATGTTATATCTGTCACCCCTGCAGTGCACATGGTTTTGTCCAATTGCTACCAAAATTCCTGCTGCAATCAACTTGGAATTACCCCCCTTGTTTTGCCCAACTGCTAACAAAATTGCTGCTGCGATCAACTCGGAATGACCACCTATATTCCCTATCACATGTACACACAGACACATTCACGCTAGGGTTAATTTGTAGGGAGCCAATTAACCTACCAGTATATATTTGTGGATTGTGGGAGGAAACCGGAGTACCCGGAGGAAACCCATGCAAGTACGGGGAGAATATACAAACTCCACACAAAACCATGGTGGGAATCGTACCCATGACCTCAGTGCTGTGAGGCAGTAATGCTAACCATTACACCACCCGCACTGCCATAAGTTATAGAAATGGAGGATGATTAAAGCAAGGTTCTCTCCACCTTACGCCCCTTATTTATAATAATAATTCCCAGCATAAAGAAGGTATTATGGACCTAATTCAGCATGAGTTGTAGCTTTGCGAAAATTCTTTCCACTAACATTCGCCCCCGCCCCCCCCCCCCTTCCGCAAAAAATGCAAGCTAGCGGAGTGCTCGCATGTTTAGGGTAGCCCCCTGCCTCCACAGCCTAGATGCAAAGGCAGTCACCGGGCCGCCATGTTTTAGATCGCAGCGGCACTCAGCCATCGTGAGCCAACCCACAAACGGTCCGGACACACATCTGGACTGCGCCCCCAACACTGCCGCGACACCCCATTGCTGCAAGCGCAATCTAAGTCCTTGCGCAGCGGCATGCCAAATAGCAATTTCCGCACTTCTCCATCCCATGCTGAATCGGCCCCTATCGCATCAATGATCCTTATGGCTTGAGCTCTGATCTCTCCAAGCTAATACTGCTTTTGCATTAAAGTTCCGGTCCGATTATAGATTTAGAACTAGGGATGAGCGGGTTCGGTTCCTCGGAATCCGAACCCGCCCGAACTTCATGTTTTTTTACACGGGGCCGAGCGACTCGGATCTTCCCGCCTTGCTCGGTTAACCCGAGCGCGCCCGAACGTCATCATCCCGCTGTCGGATTCTCGCGAGGCTCGGATTCTATCGCGAGACTCGGATTCTATATAAGGAGCCGCGCGTCGCCGCCATTTTCACACGTGCATTGAGATTCATAGGGAGAGGACGTGGCTGGCGTCCTCTCCGTTTATAGAGAAGAGAGTGAGACAGTAGAGAGAGACACAGTAGTAATTTTGGGGAGCATTAGGAGGAGTACTAGTTACTTGCTGAAGTGATAGATAGTGTGACTGTATATATCTGACTTGTGGGGGAGACACTGACAGTGGGGAGCAGTTAGAGTCTGAGAGCAGGACTCAGGAGTACATATAACGTACAGTGCACACTTTTGCTGCCAGAGTGCCACACTGCCATTGTGACCACACTGACCACCAGTATAATATATATTGTGATTGCTTAGGAGTACTACTTGCAAGTTGCTGATAGTGTGACCAGTGACCTGACCACCAGTCACCACCAGTTTAATATATATATATATATATATATATATATAATTGTATATAATATATATATAATATTGTATACCACCTACCCGTGGTTTTTTTTTTTTCTTTCTTCTTTATACATACTACTATAGTAGCTTACTGTAGCAGTCTGCGGTGCTGCTGAGCTGACTGTGTCCAGCAGGTCCGTCATCAGTCATTACATAATAAATATATATACCTGTCCGGCTGCAGTACTAGTGATATTATATATATATATATATTGATTTCATCTCATTATCATCCAGTCTATATTAGCAGCAGACACAGTACGGTAGTCCACGGCTGTAGCTACCTCTGTGTCGGCAGTCGCTCGTCCATCCATAATTGTATACCACCTACCCGTGTTTTTTTTTTTTTTTCTTTCTTCTTTATACATACTACTATAGTAGCTTACTGTAGCAGTCTGCGGTGCTGCTGAGCTGACAGTGTCCAGCAGGTCCGTCATCAGTCATTACATAATAAATATATATACCTGTCCGGCTGCAGTACTAGTGATATTATATATATATATTGATTTCATCTCATTATCATCCAGTCTATATTAGCAGCAGACACAGTACGGTAGTCCACGGCTGTAGCTACCTCTGTGTCGGCAGTCGCTCGTCCATCCATAATTGTATACCACCTACCCGTGTTTTTTTTTTTCTTCTTTATACATACTACTATAGTAGCTTACTGTAGCAGTCTGCGGTGCTGCTGAGCTGACTGTGTCCAGCAGGTCCGTCATCAGTCATTACATAATAAATATATATATACCTGTCCGGCTGCAGTACTAGTGATATTATATATATATATATATATATATATTGATTTCATCTCATTATCATCCAGTCTATATTAGCAGCAGACACAGTACGGTAGTCCACGGCTGTAGCTACCTCTGTGTCGGCAGTCGCTCGTCCATCCATAATTGTATACCACCTACCCGTGGTTTTTTTTTTTTCTTTCTTCTTTATACATACTACTATAGTAGCTTACTGTAGCAGTCTGCGGTGCTGCTGAGCTGACAGTGTCCAGCAGGTCCGTCATCAGTCATTACATAATAAATATATATACCTGTCCGGCTGCAGTACTAGTGATATTATATATATATATATTGATTTCATCTCATCATCCAGTCTATATTAGCAGTAGACACAGTACGGTAGTCCACGGCTGTAGCTACCTCTGTGTCGGCAGTCGCTCGTCCATCCATAATTGTATACCACCTACCCGTGGTTTTTTTTTTTTCTTCTTTATACATACTACTATAGTAGCTTACTGTAGCAGTCTGCGGTGCTGCTGAGCTGACAGTGTCCAGCAGGTCCGTCATCAGTCATTACATAATAAATATATATACCTGTCCGGCTGCAGTACTAGTGATATTATATATATATATATTAATTTCATCTCCTTATCATCCAGTCTATATTAGCAGCAGACACAGTACGGTAGTCCACGGCTGTAGCTACCTCTGTGTCGGCAGTCGCTCGTCCATCCATAATTGTATACCACCTACCCGTGGTTTTTTTTTTCTTTCTTCTTTATACATACTACTATAGTAGCTTACTGTAGCAGTCTGCGGTGCTGCTGAGCTGACAGTGTCCAGCAGGTCCGTCATCAGTCATTACATAATAAATATATATACCTGTCCGGCTGCAGTACTAGTGATATTATATATATATAAATATATATATATATTAATTTCATCTCCTTATCATCCAGTCTATATTAGCAGCAGACACAGTACGGTAGTCCACGACTGTAGCTACCTCTGTGTCGGCAGTCGCTCGTCCATCCATAAGTATACTAGTATCCATCCATCTCCATTGTTTACCTGAGGTGCCTTTTAGTTGTGCCTATTAAAATATGGAGAACAAAAATGTTGAGGTTCCAAAATTAGGGAAAGATCAAGATCCACTTCCACCTCGTGCTGAAGCTGCTGCCACTAGTCATGGCCGAGACGATGAAATGCCAGCAACGTCGTCTGCCAAGGCCGATGCCCAATGTCATAGTACAGAGCATGTAAAATCCAAAACACCAAATATCAGTAAAAAAAGGACTCTAAAATAAAATTGTCGGAGGAGAAGCGTAAACTTGCCAATATGCCATTTACCACACGGAGTGGCAAGGAACGGCTGAGGCCCTGGCCTATGTTCATGGCTAGTGGTTCAGCTTCACATGAGGATGGAAGCACTCAGCCTCTCGCTAGAAAACTGAAAAGACTCAAGCTGGCAAAAGCACCGCAAAGAACTGTGCGTTCTTCGAAATCCCAAATCCACAAGGAGAGTCCAATTGTGTCGGTTGCGATGCCTGACCTTCCCAACACTGGACGTGAAGAGCATGCGCCTTCCACCATTTGCACGCCCCCTGCAAGTGCTGGAAGGAGCACCCGCAGTCCAGTTCCTGATAGTCAGATTGAAGATGTCAGTGTTGAAGTACACCAGGATGAGGAGGATATGGGTGTTGCTGGCGCTGGGGAGGAAATTGACAAGGAGGATTCTGATGGTGAGGTGGTTTGTTTAAGTCAGGCACCCGGGGAGACACCTGTTGTCCGTGGGAGGAATAGGGCCGTTGACATGCCTGGTGAAAATACCAAAAAAATCAGCTCTTCGGTGTGGAAGTATTTCACCAGAAATGCGGACAACATTTGTCAAGCCGTGTGTTGCCTTTGTCAAGCTGTAATAAGTAGGGGTAAGGACGTTAACCACCTCGGAACATCCTCCCTTATACGTCACCTGCAGCGCATTCATAATAAGTCAGTGAC